>NC_142652.1:18181818-18484848 GCF_055504915.1 Nelumbo nucifera | reverse complement strand
AGGCCACTCTAGTCTATCATAAGCTTTTGACATATCTAGTTTTAGACCTAAGTAGCATGTTCCTCATTTCTTATGTTTGAGAAAGTGAAAGATCTCATGGGTAATGAAAGAATTGTCAGACATCTATCTGCCAAGAATAAAGGCTTCTTGGTTAGGTGAGATACATTTGTCTAAGACTTTACAAAGCCTACCAGCTATAACTTTGGCAATTATTTTATAGGCAACATTGCAAAGACTAATAGGTCTATAGTCTTGGACCTTAGAGTAGTCTACTTTTTTTAGGGATGAGGCAAATGAAAGTGTGGTTTAGTCTTTTCAACATTTTTTTTTTGTTTTGAAAAAATTCTTATACCAACATAATTAAGTCCGGTCCCATCAGATCCCAAAATTCCTTAAATAAGAGTGCAGGCATACCATCAGGGCCTGGGATTTTAAACTTCCAATATTGAAAAGGACTACTTTAATTTCCTCAGCTAAAGGGATAGCTATGAGCATGCTATTTTCTTCCTCCGAGATTATTGGAGTGAAAAGATTTGAAAGTTCTTCCAACTGTTCACAGGGTTGAGAAGAGTAAACATTGGCGAAATAATCAAGAAAAATCTTAGTGATATTAGCATGCTCAGTTTTCTAGTTATTTTGATCATCTTTAATTCCATCTATGCAGTTCCTTTTCCTTCTAAAAAGAATACTCTTGTGAAAATAACTTGTATTTTTATCTCCCAATTGCAACCAAGTTTGACGTGAAGTTTGTCTCCAAAAACTTTCTAATTGGTTTGTTGCATGATTTAGCTCCTTGTATAAATGATTTTCTTGATCCAAGGTGTTTAATTGCTCTAGTTGGAGAATTTGTTCTTCTAACTTTTGGATTTTAATTCTGGGTTCAATGAATTTTGATTTTCTCCAACTTATTAAATGATGCTTTAGGATATCTAATTTTTTTGTAACTCGATAGGCTGCATGTCCATTAATGATAGTTTGCCAACTATCCTCAATGATTTGAATACAAGAAGACTCAGATAGTCACATCTCAAAAAATCTGAAAGGTTTTGGGTGACTAAGGAGTTTTGGGTTCAGGTTCAGGAAGAGGGGGTGATGACTCGAACCCCATTTTGAACCTAAGGAAAGGGTTGCATGAGGAAAAAGAGAGAGCCAATTTGGAGGCACAACAACCCTATCCAAGGTTCTTTGGATATGTCCTATGGATCTTTTATTTGTCCAAGAAATGTCTCCTCCTTGTAAGTTTAATTCTAGCATATTTATTCAATTATCATATTTCTATATTGTCTGGAGGATAATCTCAAAGAGTTATAAGAAGTAGAAGGAGCTAAACAATTAATAGAGGCAGCTTCATTAAAATCTCTTATAAGCATGTAAGGACTATCTAAATTATGCAATTTAGACCAAAATTTATTTCTAAGATGTTTTACAAAAGGTCCGTAAATAAAGATCAAGAACCGATCATTGTTTAAGGAATGAATTTTAAGGAAGACATACCTTTGGGTAGAGAGCTCAGCAGTAACAAAAAAATTAGCTTTCCATAATATTGCTAGACCTCCTGCTCTTCCTTCAGGATTTAGAGTGACTAGATTAGGATAACGGATTTTAGTAGCTAAAGTATTTAATTTTTCATCTGGAATTTTTGTTTCACATAAAAAGATAAAATCTGGGCTTAAACGGTGGACAAAGTCCTGTAAACCCTAAACCGCCTTGGGACGCCCAGCCTCACGGCAGTTCCAACTTAAGACAATCATTGGAATGGGTGGGGTTGATAAGGGCCAGCCACCTCCGCCAATAGAAAGTAAAACAAAAGATAGATAAAATAGAGAGAGAGATTTACCGCTTCTTGATTCTATGATTCTGTGTTCAAGTTAGTTAGAACTACTTGATTAATAGAAACAATTTTCTCTTCTTGGTCTACTGTACCTTATGGTTCAGGTCTATCGTAAGTGGGTAAATCAGGGGTTAGCTGTTCAGATTCTAGATTTGATAAGAGGTCAATGTGGGGTCTTTTACCTCTGGAAGAAGAGGGACTAGGTTCATCCTTAAAAAGATGATTGAAGATATCCTAGGTAGTTGCTGCCAGCTGAAAAGTCTCTGCTGAAACACGTAAAGGAGGGGGGTAGAACTCGAGGGAGATGCTTGGTTGTTAGGAATTGGTGGTGCGGGTGGTGGATTTTCATTATTGTGGGCTGACTGTTGGGGTGGGGAAGCGTTCGCTTCATCTTGAAGGTTTTCAAAGGGAGGGGGGTAGGATTGTTGAGGTTTACGAAATCACCGAAAATGGGACGACGCCATAACCGTCGCAATGCTTGCTTCGCTCTCAGCTAGGGTTTTGGGTGGTTCATGGTTCGCCTTTTAAAAAACTACTCAAATGGGTGTCCTGAGGTATTTGGGAGAGGTTGAGAACATTGACAGTAGAGGTGACCAATTCTTCCACACGCATAACAGATTCTAAGGAAGTCTTCATATCTATACCTGTAAGTAATTCAGTTATGAATACTTACAAAAGAACCAGTTTGAGGAGGACGATTAATAGAGATAATGACTTTGGCCCTAATATAGTTATGAATGACTAAGACTAGATGGATAGGACCAATGCGTTCGAAGAGAGGACGTCCTACATTGACAGAAAGGGTTTCAAAAGGGAGGTCATGTATTTGAACCCAAATTTCAATTTCATGGATATTCCAGGCATATCGAGGAAGACCCGGGACCCAAGGTTGCTTAAGGATCCACTAGTCATTGAGGGTCCAAGGGTCGTTTGTTCTGATTGAATCAATTTAACGGAAGTGGCCTCTGTTGAAAGGTGCTAGGAGAAGGCTACTGGAATCCATGTTCCATAGTTCATAGAGGCCTTGCACTATATCCTCGAATTGGTCAGTTAAGCGGGGAAAGAGTCTACATATGTGGGAGAGCTGCCGGTTCTCACCTATTCGTTTTAGTTGATCCAGTAATCAATTTATATGTGTGAAAAGAAACTAAAAAAAGCTAAGGCTATATAAATTGATTACTCGATCAACTAAAACGAGTAACTAGACAAGCAAACTATAAAAGATATGTTCAAATTGAACTAGCAAACTTCATAAAGATAATAAGTCTACTCATAGCAGAGATCATAGATGTGACTAATTCAGTAAGAAAGATGCCCCGTGGTATAGACATGAAGCAGTATTATGACAGATCAAAGGAAGAGGTGAGGTAGGTGTACTCCTTGTAATTACTCGAGTTGGCTACAGAAGGTGATTTGCGACATGTTAAAACGCCGGCAACGATGCTTCACGCTGATTTTCAGTGGAACTCTATGTGTAATCATATACCTTGGTTTTCTAAACCAGACTTGAGTTAGGTCACATCATCTTAATATCATCTTCACTTTGACGTTAGTTCTTAGGGGACCTGCTGAGTTAATACTTGTGGTATCCATCACCTGCTACTTCTCCGGTTGAGGTACTTTCCTCCGGACATTATAGCTATGTTTGGTTATGTGGACGTTTATTGAAAAAACACCACCATCAGTGTCACATAGGCATTGGTGTTTATTGTGCATAAAACACTAAAAAACAAAAATGCTTTGCTTTTTGTGTACGAGGCATTGGGGGAAACTTCAAATTCTTACTTCCCCTAATGCCTCAACATTTATTGAAACGAAATACTTATGTGGTGCACTTTAAGTTTATACAAATACAGGTATCGGGTATTGTATTAGACAACTTGAATACTGATACAGGTACGAAACATATGCAAGATCCCAAGGCACCTATTATATAGATTTTTACAAATTAATACATATAAAAAGTCATTATTATTTTATTTTATATTAAAATGCAAGGCATGAAACATATGCAACTATTATATTTGAATTATTATATCATTTTTTCTATTTTACTATTTTTAGTTTTATAAACAATAAATATGTTATTATAAAATGTAAATTGAAATATCAATTAATTATAAAAATATATAATATTAACTTAAAATATATCAGGTTGATTAAAATTTTGAAGATGCATATCATATAAAAATTCATAAATTTTAATTACTAAAATAATTATTCCATTATTAATATTTTTATTTTTATAAATTTTTTAAATTAAAAAAAATATTTTTTTGATAGATTCAACTTATATTATATTTTCGAATATATTGTAAATAATATTTTTATTTTTATAAATAATAAATATATTGATATTTAATAAAAATTAAGATATTAATTAATAATTGATAAAAATTTTAAGACATATCAAATGCAAATTTATAAATTTTAAGTATTAAAATAAAGATATATATATGTGGATTTTCTAAATCATTTAATCCATTGATTTATAAAATACTAATTTTTAATATTATTCCTTTTAATTTATAGTTAAAGTTGTTGAAAATAAATTAATGTTTTATTATTGCATGTAGACATTAATGTACATTTTGGCATTGGGTGACCAGGTTCAAATCATGCCACCCAATGGGCGTTACTTGAAACAACCGTAAAACACCCGACCAAACAATAAAAGCAATAAGCATATAATATAACGTTTTTTACATAAACATTTATTTGATAATTGATATACAGCAAGTCAGCAATGGACCCCTAGTTGGATGTTGAGTCGAGTCACGAGTCACCGAATTTATATACGAGTTCACAGTCTTAGGCTCTGTTTGGTTTAAAGGAAAAAGTAGGGAAAGAAAGGAAAACCTATTCCTTACGTTCCTTACCTTTTCCTTCAAAACAAACATAACGTTAGTGATCAACATACTGACCGCGGAATACCCAAAGCCAGTCCCAGTGCTGGGAATTAATGGATAATCAACCTTTTGGCCACTAGACGGATGCCTGCGAACCCCTTGTAGTCATACGTATCCAAGGATAAATAAGCATCCACCAAAGTTCTTCGTGGAACAAGTAGGGATTCAAATTCACTGAACTGGATTTTCTGTAGATTGCCCGAAATTTCTCTCCTGGATATCTCCGTAGCATCGTTGTCCCTTAATCTGTAGTAATTTAGCAACAATCAACAAGAAAGAAAAAAAAAAAAAAAAAAAAAAGAGTTTAGATGAAGATGGATACTTGCAGTAGTTGGCAATAAAGCTCCAGCTGTGGATTCCGATTTATATGGTCACCATCACCACAAGAAAAAGCTAAAAGCTATTTACTGGTACTTACCGCACTCGAATGGTAGGGTAGTTTGAGAATTCGCTCTCTCTCTCCACAGTAGGCATCCACTGAGAGCTGCTGCCAGAGTCCAAATGTCTTGTTTGTGCAATACCACTGCATACATCCAGAACCTCACAGAGGATGGGTGGTGGGTCTACCACGAAACTCAATTTTGGAGCAAACTGCCGGCTTATACCAAATCGCACTCTTAATCCCGCACAGTAAAGCTGCAATTGCACATCTCTGTGCAGCACTTGAATTTTCTTGCCTCCCGAGTATGGGACAAAGGATGCACTGATACAATCAAGCAAAACCTCGGAGGGATCTACGAAGCCATCATCACTGGACAAAATTCTTAGTGGGGTAGAAGGCGTTCCTGCAGCAGGGAACTTGGAAACTGGTCTAATTTCCTCCACTTCATCATCTGGTTCCGGGCGTTCATCAATATCCATCTGATCATTAGTAGCCCTACTCATTTGAAAATTTTCTGGTTGAACTGTATTTGATTCCTGCGGCAAGTCGCCCTCGTCGATTTAATTTTACTAGAGACGCGTTTTGGTTTAAGATATATGCAAAGACTTACCAAGAACAAAACCGCTGCACAATACTTGACAACCTCCAGATTCAGCCGAGAATCTTCCAAGCTCCTGAATTGAAGTCAGTAAGGATTATTCGGAGACTTCTTTGGAGAGAAATCAACAATTTTGGGCTTGTTTGGCCGGTGAGTAACAAAAGGTAAGGCATTCCCTTTAATTAAGACTATAAATTAATGCTTTCCAATTGAGCATCCCAGATTCCCAATTACCTGTGCCTCTGCTGTCCAAGGCCAAAATGGTTTGCCAGAGTTTCCAGCTGTATGCAGAGAGCCAATTTTGGTATGTCATCTTTCGAACTACATAATTAATATATATCAAGAAAATATATAGTTCATACCGAGCTAACCATTAAGAGGAATTTGGCAGCAATGGTACCTTAAGGTTTCCAGCTCTGTTCCTGAATGTGCGGTTCAATGATGTTAAGGAATCAACAATTGCTTTTGGCTCAGGCGGCACGCGACGGATCTCCGCAAACGCCTCACGGATGCGAATACAGTCGAACTTCACAATATTGTGACCTGCCCAAATTCGACCTACAAGCCAATGATACGATCAAAAATTAACAAAGGCAAAATGCATCATATATAGTAGCTAGAGAGAGTGAAGGAGCTAGAAATGGAGATGAACCGTCGAGTATGTCGTAGACCCTATCGGCGATTTCTTGAAAAGTAGGGGCAGAATTGACCGCTTCTCGGGTGAGGCCTTTCCGGGATATATCTGGGACGACGGAGAGGTTGGCGGGCCTGACGAAGGTAGAGTAGCTATCGAGCTCCTTCAGTGTTTTGGGGCAGACAAGAATCGCGCCGAACTCCAATACGCAACGGCCTTTATCAGCTTCGGAGGGGACCGTTGTCTCCAAATCGAAGAAAACGATCTCCGGGCGATCTTCCCTTGAACCCATTTATGCTACGTAGAATTACATCGATCTCAGATGTTTTGCCAGTAAGTCGTTTATTTATAAGCAGTGATCAGATAGTCTCCACTAGCTTCTAGCTCAGCCGCTCAGTTTTCTTAATGATGAAGGGGATAGGTAGATAGTTAAAGAATGATCCACGTAATAAAGATAAAAGAGACAGAGGGCTTTTTCTTTTTCGTTTTTTTTTTTCTTTTGGGTTTTTTCTTTGCTTGACACTTCAAATCGGATCAGTCAATATTTAAATTCGAATCAGATCAGGCAATATCCAACTTCGAATCTGATTAGAAAATTTGATATTTGACGGATATTGAAAATTAATGTTTGAATTTGAATCTGATTAAATATTTAAATATTTAATTTGATTTGAATTCGATTAATTAATTATTTTAGATAATTAATAAATATATAAAATTAATTTATTATTGATATAAAAAATATAAATATATAAATTATTTATATAACTTAATTATTATATATATTATATAAAATATTTTATATATTATATATAAGAATTAAATAATCGATCGAATTCGGATATTTATTGAATCGAATCAGATCATATCCGAATTCAAATCCGATTAACTATTCAGTAAGAATAGAATATCTGAATTCGACCGATTAAATATTTAAATTATCCGATTTCAATTCGATTATGTTAAATATCAAATTGAAAATCAGATTTTTGAATACCATTGATATCCTTACATAAATCTTCCAATCTCGGAAATTCCCTACAATAAATTCGCAATCCTCTAGTTTTCTAATAATTTACAATCTTTGTATGTACTGTTCAGCCTGTTTTTTCTTCTTCCCGCTCTGCTTCGTCTTCGCCTTGGACCCTATGGGTGGAAGAGCGAAGGAACCTCAGGGAAGAGCCAAGGAACTTCAACGAAAATCGAAACCCGCTACAACCAAACAGCTTGCTACTGACACGATTGTTAATGAATAATGAGTTGAGTTCACGTCCGCTGCGGCCGTCGTCCCTGCATTGGAGCGACCCCAAAATTCGAATACGCCATTGTGTTTGAAGGGAGAAATCAGTTGATGTGATGTTTTGATTTTTCTTTCAAACGCGTGTATGTTCTTGGGCATCGGGTCACGGGGGCCATCGCAGAATTGAACCTCAGCCATAACAAACCACAACTGACAAATGACTCACCCCATTCCCAACTTCAACGACCCCCTTGCTAACAGTGCACGTCGGTTAATTAATAGGTTGAGTGGTAGGTCCATTGCATGTGGTTTCGCACGTCGATCTCGGTCCCATCACCCATGCACGTAACAGGAGGAGGGTACACAAGAAGAGCAGCTCTAACAATTTACAGGGGGTAGAGCCGTAGAGGTAGAGAGCAACCTCCAAAGATCTTGAATTCTTATCCTTTCAATTAGTAAAAACTTTGGCTGTTTGTGAAAAATAGATTGGATTTTATTAGGAGCGTGCTGTGATTTACAGGGTGATCACGTGGGGCTTTTTTTAACCGAAGTGGTAATATAGGTTTTTTGAAAACCGATAATCGAAACTGAATCAAAACCAATCGATTAATCAGTTCATCAGTTCGGTTCGTCGATTTTTCAGTTTTTAAATTTTTATAATTATAAATATAATAAAAAATTATAAATATATATATACTATTATATTTTAAATAATAAATAATATATCATATATTATAAATACATATTTATATATAATACATATTTATTAATTTATAATATATATAAAATATATAATATATAATATACATAAATATATATAATATATAGAAATATATGTATATCGGCCAGTTTGATTAATTGTCGGTTTTTATATTGGTTAATTAAAACTGAATTGATCAGTTTGATTAACCAATTTTTCGGTTCAGTTTCGATCGGTTGGATTTTTTCGATTTTTTTTTTGCTCATCCCTAGCTGTGAATGACATCTCATAATGAATGTAGGTAAAATAGTATTTATACTCAATATTATTTTAGTTGAAAAGACAAACAATGATCTGAATTAGTTAAACTATCATGTGTAGAGGCTCCCAAAACAGCCCAGGCTGTTTTTTTCCCCAAACAGCCAATGTGATTTCTTGGCTTCACGGTAAATTATTATTTTAAATAACCCTAACATCACTTCGTTTTCTAAACGACTGCTCTAGTAACGTAAGAAGCTCAACTTCCAAAAATTTAGGGTGCAAGTCAGGTGTGCTAATCGAACCGAATCAGATATAAGGAGACTCGATTTTAATTCGTTTATATTTGAATTCGAATGGGGATCATATCCATCGGATATCTAATGGATTCAAATTGAGTTCTGATTATAATAGGATACTAAATAGTATAAATAAATTAAACTTAAAATGATCAAAATATTGTATATTATTAATAAAGTGAACTAAAATAATTTTAATATTGTATTTTAGGGTTCAATTATGATATTAAAAAAACTTGTAGCCAAACAACCAGTATCATAAAAAGGTGACCAATAAGATGGTATTCATCAAAATTCACGAGGGGTTCTTTGATTGGTCAAAGCTCTTCCAGTACCATGTCTTTCCGGTATCATAGATTTTCCCTATATTTTATGAACTAAATGAATTTAAAATTATTTGTAAGAAACTTGAACTTATGACAATTTAGTGAAAATAAAACATCCAAACCAACTTTACCTATAGATTTAGTATAAATTTTAAGTATATGTGAGCATATATATATGTATATATTAAATAGGATGAAGTTCTAATTTTGATAATTAGATACTGTTTTCAGCCCTAATTTAAGTTCAACCTAGGCCCAAGTCTAGCTTGATCCTGAGGTCAAGTTCAAACTGTCTAATTCAAGCCTAGCCCATATTGGTCAACCATCCTACACTAAAATTTGATATAAATGTATATGTATATGTATGCATATATGCATGTGTATGATTTACCAAAAAAAGCATGTACATAATTGGATCGGGGTCCGACTAAATTTGAATAACCTAAAGTCTAGGGCCTCTAGGCTGGCGCCAAACCCAAATTTTAAGCCCAAGCCCAAACTAATAATAAAAAATCTAAGCTCGACTCGTATAAAATTGCATATTGGATCATTCAGACTAGGGTTGGGCTCATCAAAGTTGCACCTATACCAAAAGTTGCCTCTCCAACCCCATCGCATTCCATGAACAGGTAGGTTTAAAAGATAATTCTCAAGTTGAGCCACTATATGAGCACTCTAGGCAATCATATATGGTCATTTTTTTTTCACACTTGTTCTATGTTTAAAGTCGACTCGGAGGAATTTTAAATGAAAGACTAGCAAAGGGGCACATGCATATAAGATTGAATTATGTTAAATTAAATAATTTTGCTTGAGGTAATTTTTAAAAGATTTAATCAATTAATTACATAATATCATTTTGAAAATGAAAATAATATTATTTTGAAAATATTAAAAACACTTATTTTATTATAAATAACATTAAAAATTCCATAGCTTCTGGAAAGTTATAAATAATATTGAAAAACATAAAAAAATTTAAAAGAATTACATGCCACCTGATGGTGCGCAATTCGGCTGGTCCTAACTGTCAACGACATTGCCTCTGAACGGAGCTACAAGGAGCCTGAAACAGAGAAGATGAGGAAGCTCCGGGGGGAAACCGGTATGAATGCTCCGAAGCTCAAGTTAGAATTCTTTCAAAGGCAAGATAAAACCAGATGTCGCAAAGTTCACATACCTTGTTCTTAGGGGGTAGGGAGCCTTTTATAACCACCTCGTGCACTCACTCTTAAGCTTCTGTCAGGTCGGGTATGATTACCTCTGGGCTCCTACCAGTTTGGGTGTCATCCCCTCTGCTGGACAGAACCACCACTGCTCCCTTTGTCGGAGTCGTCTCTGCGACTGGCGATGACGGTGGCAGGTGGCCGTTGAAGTGCGGCTGTCAAGCGTCAGATCCCAAGTCAGTCAGGTGCGCCACCCTTGGATACGGACCTCCTCGGTGTCAGGTATGGTACGTTTGTTCAATTCGGCGTCCCGAAGGCGAAGTGCTGGAGTGGTGAGCGAGGTGGTCTTGAGTTCGGATAGGGGAGTGTCCCGAACTACCATGAGGCGGGCCAGTTTGGGTCATTGCCTTGTGTGGCTCGGGGCCTAAGGGAGAGTTTGGGCTCCTCGTAGGGAGTTCGGGCTCCTAGTAGGGAGTTCGGGCTCCTCGTAGGGAGTTCGGGCTCCTTGTAGGGAGTTCGGACTACTGGTGGGGAGTTCGGGCTCCTTGTAGGGAGTTTGGACTGCTGGTGGGGAGTTCGGGCTCCTTGTAGGGAGTTCGGACTGCTGGTTTCCTCCCTTTGGTGCTCGTGCCCTGGGCGCGCTGTTGTGCCGAGTTGTTTGCCTTTGCCACGTGTTGAGTGATTACGAGGTCGGGCCAAATCTTCCTTCATCAATTGCCCCCCACTCCTCGTGCTAAGGGTCTTGCCTTGGCGCGGGGTGTTCGCAAGGTGGCAGGTGGATTTGTCCCGTACTTCGAATCTCGGTTGACTGATAGCGCGAGGTGCATTGTCAGGGTTCTTAGTTTCTTCGAGCGCCCAAAAGACGGAAAACGCGCCAACCTGCCTACAAATGCTGCCAGACGTGACAACGCACGCTTTATTTCAAAAATCAAAAAAGCGCGCCGCTGGGAGACGTGACAGCAGGCGTCCTTTCAAAATTTGAAAACGTGCCGCTACCATCTTTAATGTGAGGAGACGTGCGCTGGCGTTCTGTCAGTTTCAAAAGGACGTGCGCCGGCGCTCTGTCAGTTTTAGAAAGACGTGCGCCAATCACGTCTCGATCTTAGGGGACATGCGGTCAGCGTGACTGCGGGCCGTCAGATTGGCTTTGATCTGTGCTATTGCTTCTCGGTCACTGTGGGTATAAATAGTGGGGGACCCCAGTCGCTTTGTCACTTCTGTGCTTTGCCTCTTGAGCTCGCGTCCAGGCTTTCAGTTTGCGTTCAAGGTTTTTGCTCGTTCAAGTTCTCGTAGTCTTGTTCAAGCTTTTTTCCGGGTGAGTACCTTCCTGGAATCCACCTTTTCTCCTCGATGTCTAGCTCGGATAGCTCAGACGGTTCTTCAAGTGGGTCAGATGCAGGTTCTACGAACCGAGTTGCATCCCCTGATAGTCCTAGCGAGCCGGAGGTAGAGCTCGAGGAAGAGTTCAAACCCGTAGGTCGAGTCGCTTGGGGTAGTTTGGCATCCACCTCTCGTCGAGGTCGGACGTTAGACAAGTTTGGCCCCTCGACCATGACGCCTGAGGGGCTCCAATCCCTTATTACCTATTACAATTTGCCTGGGGAGTACGCTTATTTCATACCTTCGGGTAGCTTTCCTTGGGAACACGATCCTGATGAGATCGTGATATTCCGGGAGCAGCTCGCTGCGGGGCTGCGATTGCCTTTCCATCCCCTCCTTGTCGAGGTCTTGAATCACTTCCGCATTACGGTCGGCCAGCTTCACCCGAACTCCATTTGTAATTTGGTTGGGACAATCTCCCTATTTTGCGAACAGGGTTTTCCTTTAGACTTGAAGATCTTTCTCTTCCATCTTAATGCTTAAGAAGCAAGCGGGTCTCCTCCCTGGGCATAGGCGGGCGTATTACCTGTCTCCTCGCCCGGGTTTTAAGCTTTTACATGAACTTCCCAACAAGGTCCCGGTGTGGAAGCGGGACTACTTCGGGGTGCAAAGTGTGCTGGGGTGGCCGTTTCAGACCGGGTGGGGGGTGGCCGCCCTTGACTCCGAAGTTACGCTTGACAAAGAGACGGTGAAGGGCCTCCAGCAATGGGCACGGCTTGGGCTAAAGTGCCAACAGTATCTAACGGAGGCCAAGCTCATTGCGGCCGGCCTGAGTTTGGTTAGGTTCCTTACTTGGAGGTTCTATTTTGCTCTGTTTGGCTTTTTTCTAATGCTGAACTCTTTTTTGCAGGTGTGATGGACTCAAGAAGGACTCGTGGTGGGCACTTGTTTCAAGACATGAAGAGGAGGAAGCGAGTCGCCAAGCGAACTCGCGCCGAGTTGCCCCGGGATGTGGAGCCCGTGGTACCGGACTACCCG
Organism: Nelumbo nucifera; assembly: GCF_055504915.1. Taxonomy (NCBI): domain Eukaryota; kingdom Viridiplantae; phylum Streptophyta; class Magnoliopsida; order Proteales; family Nelumbonaceae; genus Nelumbo; species Nelumbo nucifera. The sequence continues at coordinate 18,472,147 of NC_142652.1, read as the reverse complement.
TCAGGGGATCCGCCCAGGAAGCCCGAGATGGCTCCTCCAATCCAAGAAGCGGCAGGGGGCCCGTATGCTGAGACTACTTACACGGGGGCTCCCACCTACTCTGGTGCTCCTGCTTACTCTGGGTCTGCTCATATGCGAGCTGGGCCCTCAGGCTCGGGGGCCCCAGGGGAATTCAGAAGTGTGTTGTCGCCGACCTACGCTCTTCAGAAGAGTAAGGAGGCCATTTTCCCCGAGGAGGTCGCGGCGTGGACTGATCTCCCTCTGCACCAGGTGGCCTGCCGTACTGTTACTCATGCCATGGTGGTAAGTCAGACTTTTTATCGAGCTCTTTTGCTTTTATCCTTCTTGTTGTCGTTCTTTTGATCACTCGTTCTTTCTTTTTGGTAGGTGAACTCTTCTATCCACGCCTTGGTGGCCCAGGTGGAAAGGAGCTCAAGGCAGGCGCGAGCTGCTGAAGAGGCTCTTTGTGCTGCCGAGGTGACTTCCCGAGCTGCTGAGGCGGTTACTCGTGCTACAGAGACCAGGCAGGCGAGGTCTCAGAGAGATGCCGAGGCCATGGGAGTCGTAGTGAAGCACATGGCGGACCTGAGGCTGGATTTGCAGCATCAGGTTGAATACCTTTAGGAGGACATTAGGGAGAGGACGCAGATCTTTTCTCAAGGTATTGAAGATGCCAAGAAAAAGGCTGTCGATGAGTACATCGCCTCGCCGAGCTTTGACGACCTAATGGTGGATTCGTACCGAAGGGGTTTCAAGCTAAGTCGGTGGATGATCCGGAATATGTACCCCGAGCTCGATATTAGTGCCATATCCACTTTGCGCATAACTCAAGAGATGGCAAATGCTGCTGAGGGTGAGCCAGATTCTGAGGGCGAGGCAGGGCCTTCGGGTATCGTTGAAGTGCCTTTCGATAATGAAGAAGTAGCTCCGGGCCTGTAAAATTTTTTTTTTGAAATGTACTCCCTTATTTTGAAATGGAATGACTTTTCTTTTGGTTAAGTGTTGGTTGTTCTTTCTCCCGAACTAAACGTATTTGCCGAACTGACCATACGTCCGGTCTGTTTCCTGCCCAGGTTACCGCACTCGCGCGGCCTGTTTTGGTGTTAACTGTCTCTGAGATGCCGATGTTCGTATTAATTCGTTGTCTCCGTTTCGCCTTTGACTGACTTTTCTTTGCTTGCCTGTGCCGAGGTTCCTTCGTTAGCTCGGCATCCTAGCCCTTAGGCTTTGGTGGCGATTTTATCCACTTCGCTTGGTGGTCTATAGGTAGTATCGCCTTAAGTTGACGATATTTCATGCTTGGGGTACTTGCTTACCCTCTAAGGTTTCGAGCTCGTATGCTCCCCCGAGTGTTTTCTTTACTCTGTAGGGTCCTTCCCAATTTGGTCTGAGTTTGCCCACGCCGGGTTCGGGTACCATGATCTTACGGAGAACCAGGTCCCCGACGCGGAAGCTCCTCTTCTTTACTCTGACGTTGTAGTACCGAGCTACTTTTTGCTGGTAGGCCACTATTTGGATGTACGCGAGGTCTCTTACCTCATCCAGTAGGTCGAGGTTGGTGTGTAACTCATCTCCGTTTGTCTGATCGTCATATGCTTCTAGTCGCAGTGTAGGTATTTTGATTTCCGCCGGGATTACCGCTTCGGTGCCGTAGGTGAGGTTAAAGGGGGTCTCTCCTGTGGCAGTTTTTTCCGTAGTTCGGTGAGCCCATAGAACACTTGGTAGCTCGTCCGCCCACAACCCTTTAGCTCGGTCTAGTCATGCTTTCAGTCCGCAGAGGATGGCTCTATTCATTACTTATGTCTGACCGTTTGCTTGCGGGTGTGCGACCGATGTGAAGTTCTGACAAATTCCCATATCTTGGCACCATTCTTGGAACTTGATATCCTCGAACTGTTTGCCGTTGTCGGAGATCAGTACCCGAGGTAGCTCGAAGCGACATACTATGTTCTTCCAAAAGAAGTTCTGTATGTTTCGGGCTATGACTGTTGCCAGAGGTTCAACTTCTATCCACTTTGTGAAGTAATCTACTGCCACCACTAGGAACTTTCTCCCACCTGATGCTGGCGGGAATGGCCCCAGGAGGTCGATGCCCCATTGTGCAAAGGGCCATGGACTGGTGATGTACTTGAGGTCGGCAGCAGGCTGATGGTGGATATTGGCATGCTTTTGACACTTGTCGCATTTTCTGACGAGCTCAACAGCTTCTGCCTTCATCATTGGCTAGTAGTATCCTTGTCGAAGTGCCTTTTGGGCGAGGGCTCTGCCCCCTAGGTGTCCGCCGCAAAAACCTTCATGAGTGTCACGGAGTACGAGCTAGGCTTCGGTAGGTCGCAAGCGACGCAGGTAGGGGAGCGTGTAGGATCGTCAGTACAACCGTTCATCTATTATGACGTATTTGGCTGCCTGGCGTTGCACCCTCTTGGCTGCATTGCGGTCCGCAGGGAGGGTTCCATCTAGCAAGAAGCTCGCGAGTGGGTCGATCTAGCTCGGCTCTGCTTCAAGAACGGGAACGACCTCCTCCGCCCCATCGAGAATGCTGGGCCGAGGTAAGTCCTCTATGTACACGGTTCTCATGGTGTTGTGACTCGTGCTGGCTAACCGGGACAGGGCGTCGGCCTCAGTGTTCTCTGACCTCAGGATTTGCCTGATGAAGTGTGATTGGAAGTTGAGCAGAGCCTCCTTTACTTTTGCCAAATATGCAATCATAGTGAGCTAGCGTGCTTTGTATTCGCCCGTAACCTGGTTGACCACGAGCTGAGAATCACTGCAGATAACTACGTGCTTTGCTCTTACCTTGCGCGCTAGGTTCAGCCCGACTATCAATGCCTCGTACTCCACCTCGTTGTTGGATGCCGCGAACTTAAAACGTAGTGCGCATTCCAATTTCGTTCCGCTCGGGCCGTGTAGAACTATTCCAGCCTCGTTGCCCTGCTGGTTCGAGGAGCCATCTACGTGAAGGATCCAGGGCTCCTCATCCCAGTTCGCGTTTGGCCTACCAGGAGAGATGCCACACTAGCTGCTACTTCACGGGGTTTAGACTCTATTGGCTTGGGAGCTCCGGGCTCGCCCGAACTGGGGATCTCGGGCTCGACCAGCCCAAGGGCTTTGAGGCTAAACGTGCACTCAGTGATAAAATCTGCTAAGGCTTGGGCCTTAATAGCAGTTCATGGCTTGTATTGGAGGTCGTACTCACTGAGTTCGATGGCCCATTTCGTCAGTCGACCGGAAACCTCGGGCTTGAGTAAAACTTTCCTTAGAGGTTTGTCAGTCAAGACGATGACAGTGTGAGACTGGAAGTATGGGCGGAGTTTCCGGGCTGCTATCACCAATGCATATGCTAGCTTTTCTATCTACGGGTACCTTGTCTCTACTCCCTGCAAAATTTTACTAACATAATAGATGGGTCGTTGGACCCGATCTACTTCTTTTATTAGTACCGAACTGACCACCTCGTCGCTTGCCGAGAGGTACAGTTCTAAGACCTCGCCCTCCTCGGGCCGGGCTAAGGTTGGCACACTAGCGAGGTAGCTTTTTAGCTCGTCGAACGTGAGCTGGCAGTATCGGGTCCACTCGAACCCTTTGCCTTTGATTGCTTTGAAGAAAGGCAGGCAGCGGTCTGCTGATTTGGACATGAAGCGGCTCAGAGCGGCTATGCGGCCGTTTAGCCTCTGAACTTCTTTTACTTTCCGGGGTGGTCTCATATCTAGGATGGCCATTATCTTGTCCGGGTTGGCCTCAATACCGCGCCGGTTGACAATGTACCGTAGGAACTTGCCCGAGGTGACACTGAAGACACATTTGTTAGGGTTCAGTTTCATGCTAAATTGACGCAGGATTTGGAAGACAGAATCTAAATCTTGTATTAATTCCTGTGAAAACTGCGTCTTGACGACCATGTCGTCTACATAACATTCTATTTTCGTGTCAATCAAGGGGCGAAACAGCCTATTTACAAGTCTTTGGAAGGTTGCCCCGGCATTTTTTAATCCGAAGGGCATGACCTTGTAGCAGTACAGGCCGAACTCGGTTATGAAGCTGTTTTTTTCCTCATCGGACTGGTCCATCCTAATTTGGTTGTAGCCCGAGTAGGCGTCCCGGAAGCTTAGCAACTCATGTCCCGAGGTCGCGTCCACTAGGCAGTCAATTCTGGGGAGGGGGAATCAATCTTTCGGGCAAGCTCGGTTCAGGTCGGTGTAGTCGACGCACATGCGTCACTTGCCGTTTGCCTTTTTCACCAGCACTGGGTTGGCTACCCAGCTCGGGTAATGAACTTCCCTTATGAAATCTGCTGCGATGAGCTTTTTGACCTCCTCGTCGACCGCCCTCCAGCGCTCTGGGGCTAAGTTGCGTTTCTTCTGTCTAACGGGTCTGACTACAGGGTCAGTATTAAGTTTGTGAGTTATAAGGTTGGGGTCAATACCGGGCATGTCGGCCGCGGACCAGGCAAAAATATCTAAATTTTGAAGTAAAAAACTCACCAGTTCGGTTCGTAGTGGTTCTTTGACGGAAGCACCGATCTGTAGTGTGCGAGTTGGGTCTGTAGCCGAAGTCGGGACTGCGACCGTTTCCTCTGTGGGCGAAGCTCGCTCCTCGTCTTGCTCCGTAGGCCGCTCCAGTTCAAGGTCGTTGGCCGCCTTGGTTTTTCCCTTCAGGGCGGCAACATAACACTTGTGGGACTCAAGCTGGTCGCCCCGCGCTACCCCCACACCGAAGTCTGTAGGGAACTTCATTGCCAAATAGTATGTGGAGACCACTGCCCGCAGGATATGCGTAATTGGCTGCCCTATTATGGCATTGTATGGGGAAGGGGTCGCGACCACCAGGAAATCATGGTTGAGTATGACTGCACAAGGCCATGTGTCGACTTCCACAAGTACTGTTATTTTTCTGAGGGGCCTAACTTCCTCTCCGCTGAAACCCACCAGAGGAGTGTTTGCGGGCTTTAGCTCGCTCTTCTGCAACTGTAGCTGGTCAAATGCTGACTTGAAGAGGATGTCCACCGAGCTGCCCGAATCCACGAGTACGCGCCTGACCTCGAAGTCGCTGATCCTCAGTTTTATGACAAGCGCGTCATCGTAGGAGTAGTGGACCCCTCGCGCATCGTCTTCCGTGAAGAAGATCGGCTCTTCAGTCTTTAGTCTCTTTGGGGGGTTCTGTTCCTCTTGGGCTACTTCGCGAACTGACGTCCGGGCCGCTGCCGAAGTACACCCTGCTACCACCAAACCTCCCATTATTACATGGATGGTTCCCCGAACTGACCTCTCTTCCGGAGGCAGTCGTTGCAACGGTTCGGCCGATCTGCTGCTAGATTCGGGGGCATCCTTTCCGTGCTCCCCTTGCCAACCTGCCTTATTGTTATTATTATTATCATGCTGTACAAAATTCCTCAAGTATCCGCGACGGATGAGTCCCTCTATCTCGTCCCGGAGATTATTACACTGTTCGGTACTATGACCGTGGTCTCTATGGAAACTACAGTACAAATTTTTATTTTCTCTCGTTCGGATTCCCCTTTAGGCGAGGTGGCCACTTTACGTATGGGGCGTCCTTGATCGTCATTAAGATTTCAGTCCGCCTCGTGTTTAACGACGTGTAATCCATCCGAACTTCTAAGGGAGTTCGGAACGACTGGTTCGGCTTCGGCTCCCGGGCCGGGTTTTTTCTGTCGACAGGGTTGGAGGGCTCACCTTCCCTCTTTCTTTTCTCGTTCCCGCTTTTCCGTCCGTTGGTTGATTTCTTCCTCTGTTCTCATGAACTTATTCGCAAGCTTGAGAAATTTGGTCACGGTTGCGGGCTGGTTAGCTACCATGTGCCATTTGAACTCTTTGTGTGTTACTCCTCTCTTGGCCGCCGCGAGCTGCACCGCGGGGTCTAATCGCGGTATCTACAAGCATGCTTCATTGAACTGCTTGATGTAGCCCCGGATGGATTCTCCTTCTCTCTGGACTACTCCGAAGATGCTTTCCTATGTTCTGGGGCACCGCTTGCTGGTGACAAAGTGTGCGATGAAGACCTACACAAACTTTCTCGGGCAGGACACGGGTGGCAGTTCGGCGACTTTGCCGACGCCTTTGTTGTTGAGTGGGCCTGGTACTGGCGCTGCTGGCTTTTGTGTTGTCGAGCTCGATGGGCCCGAAATGCTGGTAGTCTGCTGCCAAGGCGCTGAATCGGTTCTCTGTGAGTGGGAACTCGGGCCTGGAGTGCCGAGGTGCTGACCTTGCGGGCGAGGTTCCTGACCCGCCTGCGAGCTGCGAGGCGGGGCTGATTTTTCTCTCTCTTCGGCCTGGGGATGAGGCTTGGCTGTTAGGGGGGTTCTGGGGCCGGGAGGCTTTTCCCTGGTGGGGGCGTCCACCCTGAGGGGAGGCCTTAACCGGCTTCGGAGCAGGGTGCCGAGGTGGAAGTAGTGGTTGGTTCAGAGGCAGTTGGGGGAACTGCTGTTGATAGTGATACTAGGAGATATTGTGCAGTACTTGGTGCTGCTGGAGCTGATGTTGCTGGAATTGTTGCATTTGGGCTTGCATTGCCCGCATGCATTGCATCAAGTCGTCCAACTGGTTCTGGCTGGTTGCCTGGGGGACAGCAGTTGGTTCAGTAAAGGTTGTTTCGATAGGGAGAGGAAAGGGGATGCTCATGGCAGGAAGGTTTACGGGCACCACTGCTTATGGCGCATTCAAGCTGGGGATCCCATCCACCGAAAGGGGGATGGTGAACTATCCGACGCACACCACGGGGACTTGAAGTTGTTCCCCGGTGGTGTTTGTCTCCGTGCCACGTCCGGCGTTGCTGGAAGAAGCCATGAGTGTTAGGGTTTTTGGAGAAAAGAGGTTATGAGAGTTTAGAGGGAGGCTTTTAGAAGTGAATTCCCACAGACAACGCCAATTGATGGTGCGCAATCCGGATGATCCTAGCTGTCAACGACCTTGCCTCTGAACGGAGCTACAGGGAGCCTGAAACAGAGAAGATGAGGAAGCTCCGGGGGGAACCTGGTATGAATGCTCTGAAGCTCAAGTTAGAATTCTTTCAAAGGCAAGATAAAACCATATGGCGCAAAGTTCACATACCTTGTTCTTGGGGGGTAGGGAGCCTTTTATAACCACCTCGTGCACTCACTCCTAAGCTTCTGTCAGGTCGGGTATGATTACCTCTGGGCTCCTACCAGTTCGGGTGTCATCCCCTCTGCTGGACAGAACCGCCACTACTCCCTTTGTCGGAGCCGTCTCTACGACTGGCGATGACAGTGGCAGGTGGCCGTTGAAGTGCGGCTGTCAAGCGTCAGATCCCAAGTCAGTCAGGTGCGCCGCCCTTGGATATGGACCTCCTCTGTGTTAGGTATGGTATGTTTGTTCAGTTCAACGTCTCGGAGGTGAAGTGCTGGAGTGGTGAGCGAGGTGGTCTTGAGTTCGGATAGGGGAGTGTCCCAAACTGCCATGAGGCGGGCCAGTTCGGGTCATTGCCTTGTGTGGCTCGGGTCCTAAGGGAGAGTTCGGGCTCCTCGTAGGGAGTTCGGGCTCCTAGTAGGGAGTTCGGGCTCCTCGTAGGTAGTTCGGGCTCCTAATAGGGAGTTCGGGCTCCTCGTAGGGAGTTCGGGCTCCTTGTAGGGAGTTCGGACTGCTGGTGGGGAGTTCGGGCTCCTTGTAGGGAGTTCGGATTGCTGGTTTCCTCCCTTTGGTGCTCGCGCCCTGGGCGCGCTGTTGTGCCGAGCTGTTTGCCTTTGCCACGTGTTGAGTGATTACGAGGTCGGGCCAAATCTTCCTTCATCAATTGCCTTCCACTCCTCGTGCTAAGGGTCTTGCCTTGGCGCGGGGAGTTCGCAAGGTGGCAGATGGATTTGTCCCATACTTCGAATTTCGCCGCTGGGAGACATGACAGCAGGCGTCTTTTCAAAATTTGAAAACGTGCCGCTGCCGCCTTTAATGTGAGGAGACGTGCGCTGGCATTCTGTTAGTTTCAGAAGGACGTGCGCCGACACTCTGTCAGTTTCAGAAAGATGTGCGCCAATCACGTCTCGGTCTTAGGGGACATGCGGTCAGCGCGACTACGAGCCGTCGGATTGGCTTTGATCTGCGCTGTTGCTTCTCGGTCACTGTGGGTATAAATAGTGGGGGACCCTAGTCGCTTTGTCATTTCTGTGCTTTGCCTCTTGAGCTCACGTCCAAGTTTCAGCTCGCGTCCAGGCTTTCAATTTGCGTTCAAGGTTTTTACTCGTTCAAGTAGATCTGGACTCCGAGTGGGAAGTCTCATATGAACCAATAATTTCGGGGAAAGCTATAAGGGCACACCTTTTCTGAGAAATCTGATCCGTCAAGAACATCCCAGAGGCAAGTTGAAGAGGAGATGTACAATACCCACAATGGCTTCATCTGCACCTCCCGGTGGACTGTAGGGCTGTGAATGGAAATCTTCCTTGAATAGTTGAATAATGATGTGCGTGAAACGGAAACATCCTGCACCAGACCAACGCACATTGCAAACGAATCACAAGTTGTTCTGAACACCTGGATTATTCCCAGCGCCCCTCCTTAGACCAGACGTAAAATGCCCTTACACCACACCCAAATGGCCAAATGCATTGCATTATAAAAACAAAACAAACTGAACTGGCCGATGCCGATGAAAGAGACTAAGAAGAGTGGCGTCTGTTGTGTTCTCTCTCCAACCGAAAACCCACTGAGACACTTTTCTCTCCATCTCCCTCTCTCTCTACTGTCATTGATCGCGTCCTCTAGCTGCCGTGTACTCTCTCCATTCCAAAACCCGTTGAAACCCATTTCCCTCCCTCTCACTTTCGCTACTACCATTTCTCATGGCGTCTGCTTTATTCTCAATCTGTCTTTCTCTCTGATATTAGTGTGCGTTTAAAAAAATAAGCACATCAACTGGGAAAACGAAATCATACTGGTCTTAAAGCAGTGTGTTTTTTCATACTTCTCAGTCTGAGTCAGAAATATCCTTATCTTCGTTTCAGGTTTGGTTTAGTTCAGAGAAATATCCAATCTAGCCTTAAGTATTGATCCACGTCTCGATCACGCTATCTTGCAAAAAGAAAACACTGGAACAGCCTCCGTGCCAAAGGATAGCCAGTTTCTCAATTACAAAAGGGGTCAATTACAAGGACTCCCCCTGTACTATGGTGTCTTTGACAAAGACCCTCCGTACTATGACCATGAGATAAAAACCCCCTTAGGTTAGCTTTCTATTGAAATCCGCCATTACAATATTTTTTAATCCTTATAATAATTATTCGGACAATTGAGAGAAAAACATCGTTCATCTTCCCCGACTCATGATAGACTAACAACAGCGGTGGTATCCCTTCTACCTCAAATTTCTTTAACATGGATGGAAAAAGGATTCGCTGATTCCTTCACATGTCTGCTCTGCATCATCCCTCTCTCTCTATCTTATTGGCGCCAAAGTTATTAAAGAGGAGAAGATAAGAAAAGACACATGGGCGGAGCGATTGAGGAGGATGAACGGGAATTGGCACCGGAGATTAAGATGTGATTTCCAATCAGCGAAGGAGACGTCGACAAAGATGTGGAAGAGATTTTCGTCCCTCCTCTCAACTTTTCCATGGTCGACAATGGCGTCTTCCTTTCTGGATTCCCAGATGCAGCGGACTTTTCCTTCTTACAGACCCTTGGTCTTCGTTCAATCATGTTAGTCAAATCTAATTGCCTCCTATCCTTCTCTCTCGCACTTTCGGTTGTCTTCTCTGTAATTTCGATTTTTGTTGTGCTTCATGAAATGTTTCGTTGATTAAGGTTTTGATTTCGTCAATTTGTGTAGATATCTTTGCCCGGAACCTTATCCGAAGCCTAACACCAAGTTTCTTAACTCGAACGAGATTCGTCTTTTTCAATTTGGGATTGTTAGATTATACAGCTTAGATGTTTAATAGACTCGAGACTGGACATACACTCTAGATGAAGATAGTGGTCATGCCATCCGAACTACGGCTATCCAACTGAGCACGGAATGCAGAAATAGTAGAACAGTGAGGGAACTCAAAGTATGAGTTCAACTGATCCAGTTGTAATAGTGGTTGACATTGATCAACATATCTAATATTTACCGATTTGAGCTCGTAATACTCCAATGCCATTTAACGTTTTCTGCAATTTTTTTTATTCTTCCTTATCAACACGAGAGTGCGGTGTAATTTTTTTTCTTCCCTATGCTTCTAACATGCAAGCTCTTTAATTCTCCATATCAGTTTCTGTCTAAAACATCATTTTGAAACTTTTCACTTGACATATGTACACCCAAATGACACATTTTATTTCCTTCCGTGGTGAACTTTAGAAAGGGAAAGGGGAAGAAGATAGATCGGGGGGAGAGAGAGAAATGTGAAGGAATCTGAGGTAGAAGGGATTACCGTCATTGCTATTCATGTATCTTGAGGTCGGGGAAGATGAACAGTGTTTTTTCTCTCAATTGTCTGAATAGTTATTACAATGGTAGTATGGGGATTAAAAAATATTGCAACGACGGATTTCAACAAAAAATTAACAGAAGGGGGTCTTTGTCTCACGGGCATAGTACAGGGGGGTCTTTGTCACAAACCCCATAGTATAAGGGGGTCTTTGTAATTTACCCAAAAATGATCTAGCATGATTTGTAAGGAAAAAATGATTTGACTTGTGTTTCCAGCGACCTTCCTATAAATGACTTGCCATTTTCCGACATTACTACCAATTTTCGGTGACCTTACCTCCACATCATTGGTCATCCAACACTGGTAAACTCATTCTATCTACTTCCCATTAGCTATGGTTCTGTATAAACTTCATTCTAAGGTTGAATACACAATGAGTTTTCAATAATTCTCTTACTCACCACAACTTTTCAAAATGTCTAAAACTTACCATGCCAGTAAGTTTTTATTTTCCAAAACTCATCTTCCGTTAGTGCACCGTTAATGCTTCTTAACAGAGGTGTCCATGTCAGTATAAATAATAATTTTCATGACCAAATTACCCTTGAATGGTGAATTAGAGAAAAAATGGTATTTTTTAGTTTTCAAATTTCCTTTTTTCTTGCATTTTTAGTGTTTTGTTATAATTTTCAATGTTTTTATAAATTCTATTTTTTACATTTTTTTTATTTTCTACAATCTATAAATTTTCCTGTATTTTGTTATTTATTTACAATTTTTTTTGTTTTTCTATAATTTTTTGTATTTTTCTACAATTTTTATTTTCTGATTTTTTTTTTCAATTTCTATAGTTTCTATAATTTGAAAATAATTTTTTATTTTGTTTGCAATTTTATAATTTTTTATATTTTTTGTAATTTCTATGTTTTTATGTATTTTATATTTGAAAATATTTTTTGAACTTTTTCCTTTTTTCATGTCTAAATATTAAAATGGTTATATATTAACACCCGTTAATTTATTTTGTATATATTTCATATTTTTCTATAAAGGTTAAAATGATAATATATTAATACCCGTTAGTCTGTTTAATGTCAAGTTAGTCACATGGTGAGTTTTAGACAATTTCCCTTTAACTAAAGGGGTGTAGATGCTATGATGTTAGCCCTTTTTAATGGATGGGGTTGTGACAGAGTGAGAATGAAATCTCACGATTCCCGGAGAGAGTTGACTATTATTAACAAACTTCATGATATGTTTCAAGAATTGTCAAAAACTTTAAGGAGGTTTCAACAATTTACCTGCCAACTTAAAAAAAACAATAGAGCAATTTACCTGCATCCAAAAATGTTCTCATTTTTATTAGTGTAAATTTCTTAAATTACCCTTATGATTTAGTTAATTGATTAAGTGTAACCTTACTATTTGAAAATTGGCTGACGCCACCCCTACTATTTTTAACAATTGATTAATACTTCCCGGTTAATATCCATTATTATTCCGTCAAAACCCATATATAGATAAGAACACAAAGTATTTAAAATTATTTTAAAACCCAATATTACCCCTCCCTTGTCCCGATTCCCATGGAGCTATAGAAATCAACGTTTATGGAGAACTTACAGTAGTTCAACATTCTGATTAAAATTTCACAATTCATGGTGTAACGTTAAACAAGTGGTGTAACGTTCTGATTAAAATTTCAACAAAGGCTATATAAATCAGTTTCAGCATTCTGATTAAAATTTCACAAAAGGTTGTGGCTGGCAAAACAGGTGGTGTAACGTTAAACAACATAACGACTATGGCTGGCACAACAAATTTTGTCGGATTCGGTGAACCAGTGTCTGAGAACTAGTGTGATTTCTCCTCCATAGATGGTAGAATTTTGAAATTCGGTGTCTGAGAAAAATGGAGGGTCCACCGTCGTCAGTGCCGCACCGATTTCTGGGAAATAAGGAAGATTAGCCGATATTGGAGAAATGCTAAAATCTGACCAGCCGCCTACAAATTGGTCGGATTACAAGTTCATATTGGGAAAAGCGATAGTAAAGAAATCATTTCTCGTTGGTATTGGATGTGATATACCGATGATCACTACCGAACTGTTGTTGTAAATATCTGCACCGTTTACCTTAATACTGTTAAAGGAGCGAACTACAATCTCCTTTCTTGGAACCAGAGTCTTGATCTTTGATCCATAAGGTAGACTCTGGAGAAGCTGAGGTACCACAACAGAAATCATAACAGAAACCGATAGTGAGGGTGAAAAGTCTCGTCACTGGGTGTAAAGACGGTGACACCCGTTAAATTCGTCAGATCTTTCTGTTGCATAGCCATTAACGTTGCTACTGCACTGTAATCTCTGCTTCTCAAAACCTTAACTGCATCATCAAGAAACGGATCATCATCAACCTTCGAGTATAGAGAGGAGGCAACACCCGTCAAATGAGCATCAATGTACGGCACTTGACCCAGAAGAGTATAGCATCAACCCCATGAATTGTGAAATTCGCTTGCACGTTTAACTTAGGCTATCAGATTAAACCTCTACCGTCACTAGTTCGAGCGCGTATTATTTGCTTTGGTAGACCGAAACACGAGCTCCCTCAAATAGTTTGACCTTTCTGATGCTGGGGACAATGGATGCAGCGGATCACCGATCATTTCAGATGTAGCGGTGGTGGCGAAACTGGAGAGAATAAAAGGTAAAATAAGAAGAGGAAGAAGGAGCATGGAGCCCCTTAACTGTATCTGAGATTTTCCCGTTAAGTTCTGCTAGAACAGTTAAAAGATTATTTTCAGATTTGTTTCTAAGACGGTTAAGGCTATTTTTTCTAATTCTAGGAACTCCATCAGGGTTTGATAAATCAGCGTTTTTTTTCTTTTCTTTGTTTTATTTTAAAAAAAAATAATAAAAGGTAAAATAATCTTTTTTTGTCTTTCTGTTAATAGACGCTAATGATAAAAAAGGTATTAGTCAATTGTAAGAAAAAGCAAGGTAGCATTAATCAATTTTCAAACAGTACAAGCACAGTTAGTCAAATAACTAAACCATAAGTATCGTATATACGATGCAGTATCGTATATACGGACAGTAGAAATGTAGAAAAGAAGGAAAAGAAAGAGGGAATAAGAATGGACGGCAGTTCCTCCCCATTTCATTTCTTGTGCTTCTTTAACCCTGTCTGCGAGTCCCCCACGAGCCGTCAAATCAAGTGCAAAGTCTTTACATCTTTGTGAGCGGATACCGAAAGAACCAGAAGAACAGACTCAGAGAGAGAACGGGAAGGTTTGGGAAGCAAAACCAGCAACTATTCGTAGTTCACTAATCCGATCCGACGATCTTCCGTTATTTATTCCGGCTTCGATGAGTGAAAAGGTAGGGAATTCGGGGGATTCAGGGGGCGGCTCCTCCTCATCGGCGTCCTCGACCACGACGACGCATGGGGATCCGGCGGTGGTGGCGGAGAAGCAGAAAGAGAAGGCTCGGGTGAGCAGAACGTCGTTGATCCTCTGGCACGCTCATCAGAACGACGCCGCTGCTGTTCGGAAGCTTTTGGAGGAAGATAGGTCTCTCGTTAATGCACGGGACTATGATAACAGGACTCCCTTACATGTAGCTTCTCTTCATGGTTGGATCGACATCGCCAAATGCCTTATTGAGTACGGAGCCGATGTCAACGCCCTGGATCGTTGGAAAAACACAGTAACTAATTAACTATTCACTCTTTCTCTACGTGTCTGTGCTCTTGTCTGATGTGAATGAACATTTTGCTTATTTGATCGTTTAATCAGAACTTAGAGGCCTCTTCGTTGTTAAGGGTTAGTAATTGATGCTTTTCTTCTCAATTTCTGACAAATGAGCTAGAATTGACTTAAATCCTGACAAATTGGCTTCATAAAAACTGCTTCCTGCCTAATTTGATCTATTGGTGTGTTCTGACGCTCCGTGTTATAGACTCTTAGTCTTCAACCTTCTTGTGATTCACATTTGACATTAATATATACAGGTTGCCACCTTATTTTGCTGATGAAGCACTGTGTTGCAATGAACTGCAGGAACTTCAATAGACATAATTCTGATGTGTTAAGTTATTTGGCCATGATTAACACTCTATCCTTGCCCCTATGTGTAAATTGGTTTAATCACTTTCTTTTGGGCAAACTGTTTACCAACATCTCAGCAGTGGCCTCTAGGCACCAAATTATCGCCTACCCTCTCGCGTACCATGTCACCTTGAAAATGTGAATTGGCTTCTAACTGTTCTTAAAGTGGTTGGATTTGCGAGTTTTGGGAGTCCTCAACTTGGCACTTGGCAGTTCCGTATGCAGATAATAATACAATGTGATTGACACATTCTTCATTTTCTTAGGCAAAGACTTATTGGTAATCTCATGCCTCTATGAATGGCCAGTGTTGGATGGACTCTCCTAAATGGACGATGTGTTGTGCTGTATACATGTCCGTGTCTGACACTCCATGGATTCTGGAGGGCACTTCTACATAACATTTCCTTTTTATCTCCTAGCTTATTTGACATAATGAATGGCTAATCTACAAGATGAATCCATTTTTTGTATCAAATGTCACTTAGTAACAAAGGCAACATTTATTTGTTGGTATACAATGTTAGAATTCAAAAAATTATAATGGTATATACTTTTTCATAGACGTCTGCAAGTCCATGTTTCCTCATCTTGCTGAGTCAGGCTCTAGGACATCCACTGGATTCCGAATCCCATATTGGTACCCATACAACACTGTGAATTTTGTGGTCCATCATCCAGATTTTGTTGGGAAAAGCTGCCCAAAGAAAGAAGCTAATCTTACTTGTGATGGTCAAGATCCTTATCATAAAAGAAATAGAGTACAGATGTTGTTGTTAGGGAGAAAGAAAAACAAGATATGATGAACTCCTTGGTGAAAGGCTCCAAAACAATCTTTTGAGAGGCATATGGAGATCATGTCTTGAGGCTCGCCTCAAGGTGAGGCACAATACCCTGTGGCTATCACTAAAAAAAAAGAAAAGAAAAGAAAAACAATCCCTCTGACTCAATCTTGAGGTTCACACCTAAATGTATAAGTCAAATGTTTCACACCTTAAGATGGCTTATGCCAATAGTATGTGTCTTTTTGCTGCTGACAATATTATTAAAAGGGGAAATGGGGAATGGCAATAGACAGTGGCATTTGGAGGCTTTGCTCTGAGAAACAGGAACTGCCAACCATTTATTTTTTCATTGTAGCTTTGCCACTAAGCTTTGAATTGCGGTTTTTGGGAACTTTTAGATTACAGGTATGCTTTCCAGCATTGGTGGAAGCCCTTTGTATGAGTTGACACCTAAAAGGCCTGAGCAGAAGAGGAAGAATAGTATGTAACATGATTCCCTTGGTGTTGTTGTGGGGCATTTGGGCTGAAAGGAATGAAAGATTTGAAAAAAAAATTAGTACTTTGCAAGTCCTTGTTTATATGAACATGATTCAACCATATAAACTTCTTATACAAATGTGAAGTCCTATACTCCTATGTATAATTCCATACTCCAGATTTTAGGCAATGGTTTTTATTGAAACAATGAGATGTTATGAGGCTTAAGCCTTATGCCTTTCGGCTTACACCTCTGCCTTTTAAAACATTGCTCCAAACTTATCTGTTTTCTATACCGTTGACAATAACCACCTTGTTTGCAAGATATATTCATATTAAGTGTAACATCCACTAATTTTGTACCCTTACCTGCCTTCAAAGTATTGATTTATATTGAAAAAACTCAACAAAAATAGCACCTATGTACAACAAGGGACTATACACTGAGAAATATACCAAAAAGTGTTTATGCATATAGAAGACATCTAATTGTAAAACAGTTGATTTGTGTCAAAAAACTATAAGATAAGGCTTTCCTTTGAACAAACTATGCATGGCCAGCCATGAGTATAGCGTTCCTTTATCTTTTTATAGTCACCAATTCCTCCTAGCTAGCCCTTTTTTTTTTCTTTTTCGACAATTCTCGCTTGCCTTGTTTGCATTTCTTTCATCCCAAATGGCCAGCAGGTAACATACCCCATACCGCATCTAATCTGCCAGCAATCGGAACTCTTTTTTTGTAGTACAATAAATTTGCCACTAATTTATAACATTTTTTTACATGTTGTCTTGTAGTTGCTTTTTATTTATATAACCAAACAAAAAAAAAATTGTTGTATGTTTACACATTTTATTTTACTTTAAATAAGGTAATATACAGTCATTTTAACATTTTCTTGCTTCATCATTGTGAATTGCTTCCATGTATTTATTATCTAAACTGTGTTCCCTGATCACAGCCCTTGGCAGATGCAGAAGGAGCCAAGAAACATAACATGATTGAGCTATTGAAATCATATGGTGGATCATCTTATGTAAGTTTCACACATTGGTTGTTTCATTCTTTCCTTCTTGCTCAATTTTATAGTTGTTATACTTTGAAAAGCTATTCCAGCATCCATTATTATTACATTGCAAGAATAAATCTTCAATGTGTCTTTGATTTCTATTTATATCTGATTTTGATTGAAAGGTCTTTGTTGTTTACATCATGACTCAACTTCATTGATGATATTCTCACTCTTTTTACCTGCTATGCTATTTAGTAAATATATGCCGTTATCTTTTTTTTTTTTTATATTTTTTGGATTAGTTTTGACTATTTACTTATATTTTGCATCCATTCTCATTAAACAGAAAAACCATTGCATTTCCTTTTAATTCAGACAAATGAAGTGATCACCATTGTGAAAAAGTAAAAGAAAAAGAATATTTTTCTTTATATAGCTCCGAGAACTGTTCATGGAAACAATTAAACTCCAAGGTCGTTATGGAAATTACTATTTGGATAAATCCTGTACAAACAAGGGTTAGATGATTACTCGATGTTATATACTGAGTTTAAGAGAATCGTATTTTATCTAACTTGATATCCATCCTAATTTCTAGTTACACCTGAGTAGAAATCCATTCTATGTTAGTATACCATTGTTCTGCAGCACTGTTGTTTGTAAAAAAAATTTCTTAGGTAGATGTGTTGGTTCTTAGTTCTTGCTAGTCTTTGTTATATAGTACACTTGATGGTTGATGCTAATGAAATGCCTATTAAATTCCTTAAGGAAGGTATTGACAGTAAGTTGTGAATTATTTTTATCATATAATTGATTATTTTCAAGCCCATAATGTGAGGGTTTCTGCTGCAGGGTCAAAATGGAAGCCATTTTGAACCAAAACCAGTTCCACCTCCTCTGCCAAACAAGTGTGATTGGGAAATTGATCCATCTGAGCTGGACTTCTCGAACTCATGTATTATTGGAAAGGTTTGCCTTCATTTTCCCCTTGAAAATTGGTCTGTCAAGTAGATTGAGAGGGGCATGATTATATTGACCATATCTGGTAGTTGCATTTTGATGAAACAATTTTTCAGTAACATCAATAATGTTACTGATAAAAAACTGTAGCCTCTGGTAGGAATAACATTTGATAAGAAGGATTTATAGTCTCGTACATGATTGAGGGCAAGTTGAAAGCAATAGGTGCCTATGCATTACCTGGTAGGTTCTACTAAAAAGTTGTTTCATTATTTTGATGTCTTTAAATATTGTAAGTTCTCTTTGGATAAATGATACATCTCGCCTGCCTGTAATACATTACAGACTTAGTGACTTGGTTGGAATTTAAAGAGAGTAATTTGCATATTTCCTTTTCAAATTTTCTTTTGCTCTTTGCATCTAGTATTACATGTAGGGAACATATAGTTTTGCTTGAGTTTCAAATTTGAAAAGTAACCCTTAGATATTCAATATAATATTTTATAACAGCAATATGTTAGTATATGCAGGAAGAATACTCCTCCATGTACAGTGGTTGTGTTTTCTATATGATTAATGAAATCATACAAAATGTTTCATCTATATATAATAATTGTTCTATGCGTAAAGATCTGATTAGGGATCCATGGGTTTGTGATTAGCAGACTTCCACAAAATGACTTTTTAATCCCAATTAGAGGTTGCGTGTGTATGTGTAACTGCCACTTCATAGCTTTCGTTCTTTTTAGGAATTCCTTTTATGGGAGGCAGGAAATTGGGATCACCATCCAGTCTGTGGCGTTGGTGACTCATATGAGTTTTCTTCAATCTTGTCAATTGAGGATGCCCAAATGATCTGGTCTATCCTAGACAGGCTTTTCTTTGGTCCACCAATTGAATGCTTTGTACCAAAAAAAAATCAATTGAATGCTAATCATATGCCGTTGGAGGGTCCATGGCAGGCATGGAATTTTGGTGACCTGTGATGATGCGCAATCCGGTCGGTCCTAGCTGCCGGTTACCTTGCCTCTGACGAGATTGGAGGTGCCTAAAACAAGGAAGAAAATGGAGACTTCCGGGGAGGAACCCGGTTGGAACACTCCAAAGCTCAAGTTAGTGCTCTTGAGAAGGCAAGGGAATGAGGAACTTTAAGACCAGAAAGCGCAAGAATCACATACCTCCTTCTTTGAGAGATGGGGGCCTTTTATAATCACCCTGTACACTTACTTCCATACCTCTGCCAGTTCGGGTATCATTACCTCCGCCAGATCGGGTGTCATTTCCTTTGCCAGATTGGGTGTCATTTCCTCTGTCAGATCGGGTGTCATTTCCTCTGCCAGATCGGGTGTCATAACCTCCACTGCTAGTTGCCAGTTGCCAGTTCGGGTGTCATAACCTCCACTGTTCCTTGTCAAGGCCGTCTCTGCCACGTCTGAGATGGTGGTGGCAGGTGGCCGTTGGAGGGCGGCTGTCGTGTGTCGGACCCCTAATCAGTTAGGTGTGCCGCCTCCGTGTACGGGCTTCCTGGGCGTCAGGTACGGTTGTTCAGTCAGGCGACTTGGAGCCGAAGTGGTGTGCGAGGTGAAGTCTTGTGTTCGGATAGAAGTATGGCCCGAACTGCCCCTGGGTGGGCGGTTCGGATTTTCTGCCTTTTGTGCTCCTTGTAAGGCTCATGACCTCGAAGGGAGAGCTCGGGACTCTTTAGCTCGGAGAGCTCGGGTTGTAGGTTCTTCCTTTGGGGGAGCTCGGGACTCCTTTCCTCGGAGCACGGGTTGTGGGCCCACTGCTGTGCCGAGCTGGCGCTTCTGCCAGGTCACTCTCGGTTGCTTCCACGTGTCGCATGGCCAAGGGGTCGGGTCAAATCTCCCTCCATCAACCTGCAAGTAAAATCAATCATATAATTTATTCTAAAATATTTATTAAATTGTCATCTTTCCCTCTTAACAAGTAGAAAAATCATAGAAGAAAAAGCAGAAATAAGGCATTGAGATTTAAGAAGAAACTTGGCTGCACATTTCTGCAAAACTTTATATTGTTGAGCTAGTTATTACAAGTACATTTTTTATTTTCCATTTATATTAAGTTGGTCAAGCAACTATTTGTAAACCACTTGGGATGTTCTTTCTAGTAGCCAAAAATAAGAAAGACTGGATTATTTATCACTTTATTATTTTGTCATATGTAACTTTATGACTTCTTCGAATGTAAAGGATCTCATGCATGATCATTAGATGTTGGTTCCCACATTTTCTTGTTGACAATACATACAAGTATTCCATTGATAATTCATGCTTATATACAACAAGTTCTCCATTTGCCAAGAATTCTACCCATTGAACTAAAGAAAATGGGTATTGATTTCTCTATGCTAAATGGAAAAAAACCATGCTGCTGGAAAGACATGATACTGGAAGTGCTTTGACCAATCAAAACTCCCCATGAATTTTGACAAATACCACTTGATTGGTTACCACTTTTATGGTACTGGTTGGTTGGTTACACGTTTTTCTGGTATCATAGTAGAACCCATGCTAAATATATTGTTGCTATATACTTTATATTGCTGTTTAAAGGAAAAAGATTTCTGGAGTTGGAAACATAATTACATAGCAGTTTCTTTTAGAAATTAAAGCTCCTCATTTCCTTGTTGGATGTATACTTGTTTCCAGTTATGATAAAGGGTCATTATACAATATTCGTCCCAGCTGTCCTGGAAATTGGGAGGGGCAGACCAGATATGGACCAAACTTAGGCATTTTTTGCACAAACTTGCCACTCTCAACCTCAAATTTGTTTTATCATATGCTTGTCAGCCTGAGAGTTTTACGCCTTAAACTCGACTATAAATTAACATAATTCCATATGTGCCTTAAACTGTAATTTGCTAGTTCAGACCTGGGATGCACTGGCTATGTGGTGTGTTTCAAAACACTATGCAGGATTTGTTTTGCTTACTGTAGCTGCTTCTTGTAGGGGTCTTTTGGTGAGATTTTAAAGGCCTGTTGGCGTGGAACACCAGTTGCTGTGAAACGCATTCTTCCATCTCTTTCAGATGATCGATTAGTGATGTAAGATACTATTTGATGCAGTAGTTCCCTACAATCAGTAAAACAGTAGTTCATTTCTTTATCCACCAATGCAAATTTGACATGTTTGTTGGGGGAGTCCAGATCTATTACCCACAAGACACTACACCCACACATTGGGAACATCTCAGTTGTCATTTATGGGGAGATGTTTCCAATGTACGGCTATAGTGTCTTCTGGGTAGCAGATCCAAGCTCATGTTGGGGCATGGATGGGGGTTTCTTTCTCATACATCCATATGATGTGCATTAGTCTGCAGCAGTTTCTGGTCTTCTAAGAGGGTCTTACAACATTAAAAATTTCATTATCTTAACCCCCCCCCCCCTCAAAAAAAAAAAAGACATGAAAAAAGAAAATTTCTGTTATCAATAAATATATGAATTTCAGGAAAGAAACCACACAAACTATTGAATCAATCTTTTGTAAAAATAATTTGGCTTGTTGATAATTTTTTATGCAGGCTTATTATGTTAATGAACCATTTAGTCCCCTAGTTGCAAATGGGGTCAGTATCTACATACTGAATTACAGTCTGCATTTAACCAATACTGAAGGGCATGATGCTTCTTTTCCAGGAAAGAATGATATTCTATTGAACTTGAAGAGAGCTCCCACATTTCAAATTCTATGTTCAATGGAAGGCCTCCACAAGGAGAAACTGTTGCCAGATATAATAATATTTATAATATAGCAGTTTTTTAGTTTTCTTTTCTAGTGAGAATTCCTTATTTTTCCTGTGTTTTCATTATTCAGCCAGGATTTTAGGCATGAGGTCAATCTGCTGGTGAAGCTGCGCCATCCCAATGTTGTTCAATTTCTTGGAGCTGTTACTGAAAGGAAGCCTCTGATGTTAATCACTGAGTATCTACGAGGGGTAAAATTAATAATTCCATTTTGTATTCCAGTTAAATGTCTCCCTAGAGGATACTTCCAAAACTTTAGCAATTTGTTTGTTTGATGCCGTTGCTGCATCAGGGTGATCTCCATCAGTACCTCAAAGAAAAAGGCCCACTTTCTCCATCAACAGCCATAAGTTTTGCTTTAGATATTGCCAGGTAGTAAATTCTGATATTTTCTTCCTTAATCTAAAAGAAACTTTCTGCATATTCCTAGTGTCATATATTTTTGGTCATTACATGCATGTCATAGCTGATAAGAGAGGGATAATGTGGGGCAACAATTATTTGAGATAAAGATGAATCATGGTTGAATGATATGGTTCCAAGTGGAATTTGTTGGTGTATTTGGAAAGAGTGGAACATTATCTCTAATGGAAAAAACAAATATCTTCACCTTTATGCAATTGCTAGCAGCCTCTTTATGGATTAGGCATTGGCTCTTAAAGATTTTTTGCCTCTTTTGCTTTCTTTTTCTTTTTCTTTTTGAAAAGGCAAGGTAAAATTGTATTGATATGTTCAAAAAGAAGGATACGAATATGTTTTCACTGTACAAAAAGGCCCTGTTCCTATTTGTAAAGAGAGGAACATTATATCTCTAATGGAAAAAACAAATATCTTCACCTTTATGCAATTGCTAGCATCCTCTTTATGGATTAGGCATTGGCTCTTAAAGATTTTTGCCTCTTTTGCTTTCTTTTTCTTTTTCTTTTTGAAAAGGTAAGGTAAAATTGTATTGATATGTTCAAAAAGAAGGATACGAGTATGTTTTCACTGTACAAAAGGCCCTGTTCCTATGAACACCATTAAGGCCTCCCAAAAAAAATAAAAAATCGTCCTTTGTTTTTCTTGGTTTTGCTTTTGATCAAAGATCCTCCTATGTTTTTTTATTTCCAATTTTCCCAAATAACAGTCCGAGGAATAGCTGACCAAAGAATCTGTCCTTTTTTTTGTCATTCCTCCAACTTTCCAACTTTCAAAAAGGGACTTGACTGAAGCAAGGAAGCAAGCTTGGAGAGAAATGGCCTTGAGAAAGTGAGACCAGATTTTAGCAAAAAACTAGCAATTGTTGGTGTGAAAATTTTAATAAATTCTCATGCAACATAATTCACTCAATCAAGTGATTGAGTTTTTATTATTTTGGGTAATGCCCATTCAGGGAAACATATGGATTGTTCCCCTTAATTACATCAAGGGGAACACATAGAATGAGAAGAACAATAGGATACTTAAAAAAGAACTTTTCATTTGCTTTTCTTTTACATCAAGTGTACAAGAATGAGAAGAAAGAAAAAGGAAATACAATTGAGAAACTATACAGCAATACATTTCTCTTTTCTTTAATACAAAGAAAATTTCCTTCTCACTCCTTTCTTCATAATAAGTTGTAGTCAATCCGATGAAATTCTGATTGTAGACAGCCTTACTCCTTGGAATTTTGCATACAAAAAGGGAACTGTAGTCAATCAAATTGAATATTTGATTGTAGACGATTTTCATCCCTTTGCTCTTCATTTTCATTTGAAGGGAACCATGATCAGCCTTTGAGATTTAGGCTGTAGATGGTTTACTCCCTAACTTTGTCTTGAAAGAGAGACCATAATCAACCAAGTAGAGGCACCTGGTTGTAGATGGTTTATTCCCCCCTACTCTTCATTTTCATTTGAAGGGAACCATAATCAGCCTTTGAGATTTAGACTATAGATGGTTTAATCCCTAACTTTTTCTTGAAAGAGGGACCATAATCAACCAAGTAGAGGCACCTGGTTGTAGATGGTTTATTTCCCTCTTTTTCCTTTCTCAAAAGTAATAACAAAAGAGAGAGAAAGAAGGATACATAGAAGACATAAATAGGAAGTATTCATAGAGAGGACTTTCCTTTTCTCTACCTGTGTTAGTGAGACTTTTCCTTCCTTGTCTTCCCTTGAGCACCTCTCTATTCTTCTATCCTTATCTTTGCTTTTCTTAAGAATCTCTTGTGAAAATTTTCTCCGAAGAGTCTCTCCGTGTGTCTGTGTTTCTAGCTTCCCCTTAAGGAACTTAAATAGGGAGTGGGGTGGTTATGCAACTACCCCCTCCTCCTAGGTGAAGGACACCTGTTCCTCCCACTTAAAGATAGAGAACTCCCCACTTAAGAGGGGGAACTCCCATATGGGATACTTTTTTATAATTTTAATGATTTGGCTAGTAGACTAGCTAGCCCACTTATTACAAATTATTTGAATAAAAAAAATGATTTCAACAGCAATACATAAAGAAATGATTAGAAGTCTCTATCACTTGGGTGCATGGATTACGTAGGGAGTTAGGCAAATTCAGACCTTTCCTATCCAACAATACTTTTGTGAGACATCTCTCTTCTGCAGCCAACCAGGAGAAAAACATGATTTTCAATGGAGTAATCCCACTCCATATGGCTTTACTAGAAAAACTGCCGGTGGTTCTGACCTCAGGCCATTGTAAAAAAGATTTAAGTCATTTAACTGAAAAAGAACCAATTTTAGACCAAAGCCATATCCGTTGATCTGGAAGTTGTGGATTTATCTTGAGTTTTGCAACAAGGAGAGCAGGTTAGATATTTGATACAACTTCCAATCATTAAAATTCCTTCTAAAAGAAGGAACCCATAGCACTGAATCACCCTGGGTTGGGAGGCTGCCACTGAAACCTTTTGCAACAGGGAGAGCAGGTTAGATATTTGATACAACTTCCAATCATTAAAATTCCTTCTAAAAGAAGGAACCCATAGCACAGAATCACCCTGGGTAACTTGGGAGGCTGCCACTGAAACCTCTTTATCTAAAGCTAATGAAAATAGATCTGGAAAAAATTCCATAAGAGGAAAATCTGTGCACCAATTGTCTTGCCAAAACTTCACCCTATTGCCCACCCCTGCCTTGTGCTTGACCCCTTTAACAAAGTGAGGGTAAGCTTTATAAATTCCCCTCCAAACACCACACCCATAAGGGCAATATTTTGACCTCAACATCCAGAATGAATCAGCTATAAGTTGGACCAATATTAACTGAGAATATCAATTGGTTATTCAGATTGAATTGAGCAATAGTGTTGACTGCAACATTACAACCGTGACATCTCTCATTTTTGAATTTACTGTTGATAATCAGAAGGAAGAACTTCAGACTTGATGTCTTGATGAAATAGGCATGGAAAATGTCTGTACTTTGATAAGATGGTCATGGTCTGATACATTTGGAAAATTTCACTAAAGATTTCATGAATTTAAAAGAGCCTGGTCTATAATGTTAGGAGACGATATTCTCAAATATGCAATTATGTTCTTTTTCTTCTTTGAGGAAAACTTTGTTGATAAAATTTCAATACTAATCTGAATTATTTTTATCTTATTTGCCAGAGGCATGGCATATCTCCATAATGAGCCAAATGTTATCATTCACCGTGACCTAAAGCCAAGGTGAGGTTGATTTGTCTTTACTGGAAATTCTAATCAAGCCTGTTACCTGTTCGGAAGACTTAATTAATCCATGTTTAGAGATTGTTTACAGCATTTCCAGATGGTACTTGAAATCGACTACTTCATTGTAGTTTTCGTTAGCATTTGAATCCATGGTTTCTTCTAAAATAGAGTAATTTCCAATTTGGCAGAGAGTGGGGTGGGGGGAGTAAATCCCGAAATGAGCTCATATCCATTTTCTCAATTAGAAATGGCCTCGTTTAGATGGCCTTGCACTCTCAAATGCTGTGGAAAACTTCAATGGAATCGGTTCATTCCAGGTGGTGTTGAAACTTGCTGATACTTGTCCAATTTCCCATATTTCTCCTTTTAACCGTTAGTTGCATTATGCCCTTGATGCCTAGGTTTTGGGTTGTGGTGTTTATTTTCAAGCGTCTTTTATTTCTTAATAGTCTTTTATTCTCTTTTTTGGGCATTTAAACTGATCCATGCATAGTGGAGGTTTTTTAGTGAATAGAAACAACTTTTTTTCTGCTATGAGTGAATAGAAGCAACTTAAGCAAATCACTTTGACCTACTTCTTGATATACTCTTTTCCCCCTTTCATTCATAATTTATCCTTCATGAGAATCGTGATGTTCACATCTTGTTTTCAATTAAACCTCCAGGAATGTTCTTTTGGTCAATTCAAATGCAGACCATTTGAAGGTTGGAGACTTTGGTTTAAGCAAGCTCATTAAGGTTCAGAATTCTCATGATGTGTACAAGATGACTGGAGAGACTGGAAGCTGTGAGTATACATCATTCTTACAAAAAAGAGGTTTTTGTAATACTTGAATTTGTATTACTACTAGTGCGATTGTCGTCATCATCACTCTACCAACATTTGTTTTTCTTTCTTTTTCTTTAAAGACCGGTATATGGCTCCTGAAGTCTTCAAGCATCGGAGATATGACAAGAAGGTTGATGTTTTCTCCTTTGCAATGATATTGTATGAGGTAATATCTTCTCTGCAATTTCCTCTCTATTGATGGTTACACCTTGCAAATAAGATGTAGATGTTCACAATTTGGGCTTTCTCACATGATTTTCATGACCTTTCATGTAGATGCTAGAAGGAGACCCTCCATTGGCAAATTATGAACCTTACGAAGCTGCGAAATATGTGGCAGAAGGTCAAAGGCCCATCTTTCGTTCCAAGGGCTTTATCCCTGAACTGAAAGAGTAAGATTTCTAGAATACTGTCT
Source organism: Nelumbo nucifera (assembly GCF_055504915.1). Classification (NCBI taxonomy): domain Eukaryota; kingdom Viridiplantae; phylum Streptophyta; class Magnoliopsida; order Proteales; family Nelumbonaceae; genus Nelumbo; species Nelumbo nucifera. The sequence continues at coordinate 18,445,758 of NC_142652.1, read as the reverse complement.
CTGTAAGATCTGAGAATGGTCATTTTGTATTAGATAGGAAATAAATCAGAAGCATTCTGTAATAGTTAGTCCACCTTCTAGATAGGAAATAAATCAGAATTCACAAAAATCAAATGCTTTTAACATTATCTATTGATCCGGCATTTCTGCAGACACTCATACTTCCTTTTTATTGGTCCCAAGCTTTTCCATTGGGTAGTAGGGGTGTTCACATTAAATGTCAAACTGACCAAATTGGCCTGATCCAACCCGAGTTGGTCAATTTTTCAAAGCCACCGGTCGGTTTCGGTTTGTATGAGAAAATAAGCCGATAACTCGGTTCGGTTTTGGTTTTCATACATGAAAATTGAAACCAAACCGATCCTATATGTTCAAGTAATTATTAATTAGTCCCTACTCTATATGTTAAAGGTTGATATATTTTATTTGTGTTTTGTTTGAACTTTGAAATAAAATTGGTTATTTATGATAAAAACTAAAAATGTAAAACCAATACAAATATAATTACAATGGTACAATATTTAATTCAGTTTTGTATAAATTTAAATTTATATTGACAAAAAAAAACAGTTTTGCATAAAAAATTAATCGATTTAAATATAAATTTTGATTTTGCATAAAAACTAAAAAGAAATAAACTTAAATATAAATAGATATTTAGAAATAGATGTTTTAGTTTAAAATATATATAAAAACTGACTAAACCAATAAATTGACCCTTCATGTTTGGGTCAATTTTGCTTCAAGGTCAGTTGGTTTCGGTTTAGTTAATAAGTAAACCGACTAGATCGAATCCATTGAAGAAAATGACTCAAAACTGACCCAACCCGACCTGTGAACACCCCTAATGGGTAGTTAAGATATCTGAAACATGACTTTATGTCTATTTGGCCATCGAAGAGGAAAGCCAGACATTGCGCTATCTGGGCTGATGTACGGGCATGACACAGAAAGAAACGTCTGCAATGCCTAATATGTTATACCGTATATGAGAACCCAGGGCCCATGGCAACAGTTTTGTCATTATAGCACACTGTTACTGTTATAGTTATATTTATTATCCTCCCTGTCAAACATGGGCAAGGGGGCACTGATTTCGATTTTTATGGGAATTTTAGGCTGATAGAGAAGTGTTGGGCTGCTGACATGAATCAAAGACCTTCTTTCTTGGAGATACTCAAAAGGCTTGAAAAGATTAAAGATAACCTACCGGGAGAACATCATTGGAGCATCTTTAATGCATAATAGCTGAAAGGTAAGACGTTGGTCTGATATATTCTGGTGTTCCCAGGTTCCACCATCAACTCTTCACTCCTTTGTTTAGTTATCCAGGTAGATGGTGAAGATTTGCAAAAGGGTAAAATAAGCCCTTTGTGAATGGATCCCGTGATTTCATTGTTGAGGGGAAACTTTGGCTGCCCGGTGTAAGTCAGCATATGCTAACCACACTGAAATGTAAAGTTTCCAAATATCTCTAGCTTTGATGGCGGCATTAACAGCTCTTAACAATAGCCCTGAAAGAACTGGACAAATCAGGTATGGCGTGTGTTTATGAAGGCACCACTAATGTCCAAGAACTGGCCATAGCCATGGGATGCACGGCCACAAGCTTGACAAGAAGGATATAGTGAGGAGGTTCAAGGAGCATTGCTGCTTCATGAAGCTGTCTACACGTGACATCATCTTGTCTTTCATTCTGGGCTCTGGCTATCTCCACTCTCTCCACCGGCAGTGCCATCAAAGTTTTCTACCAGACTCTCTCTGTATCTAATGAAACCTCCACCATTCTTTTCAATCTTTTCCTGCCTGCACTGCCACCACCACATCCACCATAACAAAATCTGGCTGCAAACTGTAATTACCTATTGATTTTTCACATAAACTTCATCCACTCCACTCAAGCTTCATCCATGGTAGGAAAACTTTTAGTCTCCCCTACAGATTCTAAGCTTCCAGTAAAACCACAACCCAAAGAGTCCGACCAACACTACCAAGCTCCTCTTCCTCTATTGTAAAGATGGAATTTTTAATTTTTGATTATTTTAAGATTTAAATTAACAAAATCCCCCAGCTTATCCATTAACGTTCCTGGACATCAAATATACATACCAGTATGTAACACTTAAATTGTTTGTAATCAGCGTAGCATAAGCTGACAATACCGGGCAGCGAGAATTTCCCCCATGGTTGATGCCTAATTATCCTTTGATTCCTCAAACTTCTATTCCATTAGGCTTTTTGCTGTTCAAGGTGCAGGTTGAGGAGGATTTCTGTGCCAGCACATTTAGATATTCGTTTGACAAGGGCTACTCTTTCATTACTGTATACTGTTAATTTTTGTACAAGAAGTTATAAAGCCTAAATAGGCATTATTCATGGTTTGTTTCTAGTTGTCCTCTGAAAGCATTCTAAGTCTCAGATTGTCTTTTGTAAATACTGGAACTTTTATGCTGTATAAGACTGAAATTCTGTACTAAAATATATTTCTAGGATCGTTTTAAGATAATTTCTTTTTTTCCGTACATGTAGATTTTTTATTCTTAAAAAAGACTGGAATCTGGTCCTTCTGGCTGGGTCACTTGACTGATGAGTACGTATCTGTGTTTGGGCAAGTATATGTAGGGGTGTCAATGGACCGGTTTTGGGTTGGACCCCATCCTAATAAAATCCATTTGGATGGATAGGATGGACCAATAAGGCATATTGAATTTGGATGGACTGGATGGACCAATATGACATTGGACTGGACTTGGTCCATCCATAATGAATTTATATTGGATTGAGCCAATATCTGGTCCATTAATAGAAGGTAAGAACATAGGTGTCAATGGACCAGGTTTGAGTTGAAACTAATATAAATTAATAGGAATTTGAACAGATTGGACAGTCTCTGGACCGGTCCAAAATATTCATTGGACTGGATTGGACCAGGTCCATTTGTAATGGACTCACATTGGACTGGACCGGATTAGACGAAACCCAGTCCAATTGACACCCCTAAGTATATGCTTTTCCTACTCTTCAAAATGACATTCTTGAATACACCTCGGCCTTGGCCAAAAGGAAAGGCAAGCGTCTATGGCAAGTATGCCATAGTCGTAATGCCGAGTATTGAGCCTTGACTCAAACCATAAGGCTTTGGGGTTCTCCAGATTCCAGGTTTTCAGCTTGTTCTGTAGTTGATGTGCCTGGTCCAAGAATGAAAGAGATCACCGCAGGGGATCACATTCCCACCCATTTGGCATCCGGGAAAGTTGGGTATTATGTTATTACTCGTTCGTCTTCTTGCACAATAATATCTTCAGGCCCATTCTCTAGGCCAGTCTAGGCCTTTCAGAATCTGGGTCAATAAATGCACAAGGAACTATCCTGCTTATCCATCAATTCCCTGAGTTCTGATTATTAGGAAAAATAAACCACAAAAAATCCTCTAGAAGTGTACAAACCTGCTTAGTTTCAATAACTGGCGATGGCTTGGCAATTTCTGACAGTTTTTCTAAGGAGAGGAAAAAATATCTTATGTGCCAATAGCAGGTACAAATAACTAAGCAGGGGTTGCAGCCAATGTTGTCACACACAAACAATGAAAACATAATAGTCTCAATCCTCAACCATCTGTAGGTCAATTGTTGACAATGCAGTATTTTTATTTGTGCCCACGAGTATGTGAGAGATCAGATACTCGTGAGCACATTTTGAACCGTCAGGATAAAAGTGCTACTTCAGCCCACCCACAAATTACTGCAATGTCTGTGGTCTATCGAAATTCATTTGAATTGAAAATGGATCTAATCATTCAACAAACTTTAAGAAACCCACAGCCCAAGTAAGGAAATTGCTGGGTTAAAGGAGATTGACCAAGCTAAATAATCAACTCAACTAATCTCTACAGCAGAAATAATCAACCAAATTCATTTGACTTGCAGAGTTCTAGGCTGTATTCTTACCTAAATGTCTGGGTATGCTTACTGTGAACAGTCGGAATTATCTAATCAGATGAGCAAGAGAACAAACACTACCTGTATTCATAAAAGCAAGCATCTCTTGGTCTTCTCTCACTCTCTGGTGATCCAACTGTCCCTGCCCACAGGTTTAACACATGCATCTATCCATGTGTATGCAAAGATCACCCTGCCAAATGAGCCCCATGCTCATCCAAGATACAAATAAGAAGTCCCTCCATTGCCTGTAATGACACATCTGCATTAATTAATTTAATTATGTACCTAAGACTAGTTATGGAAGGAAAACACAAAAGCATTTGCATTTGGGAATGACGTTGCTAGATGGTAGAGAAGAATAATAAACTCCATAGGGCTTCTAAATTCAGATCAGAAAGTGAAACTACAAGAACATCACATTCTATTTTGCTTTTCAATGAGCTAAACAACTCTACATCTCTAGAAAGTCGGTGTAAAAACTAAGATGGCATAAAGAAAAATGCAAAGGTTTTGTCGTTTGAAGTTTGAACAACAGAACTTTGTAAGAAAAGGGAAAAATCATGCTGACTTGATTCTGAAAGCCAGGAAAGATGATGATTAAGACACAAATAGACATATATGGCTCTAGAGTTGCCACATATGGACACAAAAAGCTTCTAAGACAAACGTTGATCCCAAAAAAAATTTCTATCTAATTAGTAAAATACTTATTACCGTTGCAAGAGATCCTTCATATATCTATAAGGGCCAAGTTTCAATGGTGATGCTAAGAGTCTATTAGCGTATTAAATCTGAATTGATTCTGATGAGGGATAATTTGGTCATCCAATGATACCACGACACGTGGCATTACAAAACAGTAGAGTGACATCTCGGCACCACGTAAGCAGACCCCTAGGAGCACTTTGGACACTTCGCAACCACCCCGATGACCTCGGCACTACTTCGATAGGCCGAACTGTGAACAACCAGGCAAGATCTCAGGTCAGTATAAGAGGCGACCTACTTCCACAATTTGACCAAACTCTAGTTAGCGACTTGCCTGACGTGTCGAGCGACCTCCCCTTTTGAGTGGATTATTGCCTCCGAATTCCCTGGGATCACGACGCCACATCGGAAGAGCCGGTTATCACCCCATTCACTTCGGGCGGGATCGGATAAGCGTTACCCGCTTACGTGGGGTCCACCTCTGAACCAAATGGACCGGAGATCCTGGATGCGTTTCGTGAGGCTCACGATAGTTCGCCTATATAAAGGCCTCATCTCCAATCTCACAAGGTACGCACGATTTAGTTCTCGCAATTTTCTAACTCTCTTGCTTTCTTGCAAACAACTATTAGCTCACTAACTTAAGCATCAGAGTGCCCACCTTGGGTCAAGCTATGCAAACACTCTGATAGTCACTTTCTTCTAGCTTGACCAAACGACCTACTCAGTTTGACGTTCGAATTGTCTGCCAGCAGGGAGCACCAGATCGCACATCATTAGATTCCATTAATCATCTAGTCTACAAGAATTAGGAAGTAAATGAATAGGGTATACATCTGATCGGTTACGATGAAGGATTATCCATTATGTTCTAATAGCACATCTGTAGTCTTAGAAAAAATACCAAGCTATTAAGCAAATATCTAGTTATAAACCTCGAGATTTATAAGCTTGATGTAGGGATACTTGGCGGGCCTCAGATCATGCCACGTGGCATCGGCTAGATCAAATTCTGGCCGCACATCACCAACTGCTTCCAACCACTCCTAAGGCTAGGTTAGTTATAAAAGGGGGCACTCCTCTCAAGGTAACATATTCAAACTCCCAAGAGAATCATCATTGGTTATTAAGGACTAAGCCTTGAGCCCTCGTCTCTTGTTTGGTCCAATCCCTCTTAAGCACTCAGCTAATTTGACCATTGGAATCTCCGCCCCTGAGATAACACTCGGGGCCTCTTACGTGTTCTCTTTTCTTGTTTAGAGATCGGACATGTCAGCCTCGGGCACTAGCGAATTCCCCTTGTTGCCCTCGGCCTCATATTTGGCAGCAACAAAACTGAAACACTTTATTCAAATGATGTTATAAGTTTATATCATACACTGTTGAGAAGCATGGACAACTGTATCCAATCTGAGACAGAAATTTTTAGCTTTTTGAGTATGAACAACAAAATTCCGGTTGTAGTATTCCCATCTTAAGATAAAAGAAAAAGACATATTGATGATTATGTAGATTTACAAAGATATCTATCCAACTCTCAAGGAAGATGTAGAACATAACCTCCAAAAAACAAAAAGAAATGGAAATTTGTGGTTCAGAAGCTTACTCAGAAGCAAATTATATTCTGATCAGCCATGGAATCCTCTCCTTCCACGATACAACGATGCCACGATGGTACACCCATATTCAAATGTTCCCATTCCAATCACCAGAGACCCCTGTAGTTCAAAATCAGATTACAAGATTTCTTTGATTAACTGGGTCTGCAAATGTAGACATGGAAAAAAAAAACGCGGGGATGAAAAACAATGGGGTCTAAGAGATGAGGAAATATACTTCGGCGATCAATTTTGGTGGCGGTGTTGTCCCAGGTGAGAACCGTGTATTCCGGGCGCTACGCAGCGAGGGTGATTACTGATTAGGTTCTACATCTTGGGTACATACACCGGCTGCTTCTACACCTCCGGCGCGTATCACCATCGGGATTGTGTTTCCCAGCGGCACCGCGTCGATCGCTTCCTAGACCGTCCTTTGCTTGCCTTCAGTACTCCAGCTGCCATTGTTCTCTATTTTTTCTCTCTTCCTCAGTGATCAATACTTGGGTTTGTGGATCCATTGCTGAGGAAGTACGCAGAAAAAGGTACCCGTTTGCAGCAATCCCTTTGTTCTATCTCCCCTGCACCTCTTCCTTACTGGGTAAAACACTTGAAATCTTCGTCATTGCGCGTCCACAGAAACGTTGTTTTGACTGAGTCGGGATCTGCGGCACTTGTTTGCGTTCATCTTGCTGTGTATTAGCATTCAGTCTGTGACAGGTGTCCAAAGGAGCAGATTCATTATTCAAACTCGTTCTGACTTCACGACGTTTTACGTGATTTCATCTTCACCCAAAGCAGAACACGTTGCACACATGCATACGATTAAGACCCAGTAAACCCAATCTTCTGCATCTAATAGAGAGCTACTCGTTTCATCTGATCGAATAGTTCAGGCTCCAGATTCCAGATCAATTATTGTTATACCGCCTTGGAACGAAGTAGTTTCGACGTTCTTGACAGTTCCAGACTCCTGAGCTTCTTCCACAGAGATTGCAACATAAAAATCCGACGAGACTTCCATTCTTCCCTTCGCCGGATCAAAAGAGAAGCAGGGAAAGAAAATTAGAAGAGTCATGGCATTCTACTCGGGAGGTGAGGACGCTGTGGACGACTTCGACGAGTATGATCCAACACCCTACGGTGGAGGGTACGACATTGTCGTCACTTACGGCCAATCTCTCGAGCCTTCCGATGAGATCTGCTACCCGATCTCGTCCTCATCGTCCGATATCGATTGCGAGAGGCCCCAGTACTCTTACTCTGAAGCATCCGCTTACGGTGACGAGGCTCTTCAGGCTGAATACAGCAGCTACAACCGCCCCAACAGGCCAAGGCCCCGGCCTCAGCCCGGCAGGCGTCCTGAGGAAGACGCCGGCGGCAATGAATACGGATATGGGGAGAGCCAAGAAGTGGGAGAGTACGGATACGAGAGCGGGTATAAACGAAATGAGGAATACGGGTATGGCGGGAGGAATGAGAGGCCCAATGACGAGGACGAAGAAGAGAATCGGCGTCGAAGGCCCAGTTATGGGCGTCAAGAGGAGGAAGAAGAGTACCGGAGTCCCAGTTATGGGCGTGAGGAGGAAGAGGAGTACCGGAGGCCCAGTTATGGGAGGAGCGAGGAGGAAGAGGAGCGCCGAAGGTACCAGGAGTCGAGTTATGGAGGGGAAGAGTATGGTGGCCCTCAATATGTAAGCGGATCTGTTCCCTCAGTTTTTTCACTTTTTTTTTTTTTTTTCAAATCATACATATGGTCTTGTGAAGCCAAACTAAATTCAAATTGCTTTGTTTTTTTTTCCTTTGTTCTTTTGGTAATCAAAACATGCTCAGCCTCATATTACTGGTTAATCCTATTCATGGTTTTATGATATGAAGTTTCTGTAGATATAGGGATACCCATTTGATTCTCTAGTGATGATGATCTATCTATGCAGCCATACAATGTTTCTCTTTTAGTCATGGTTGTAGCTGTAAGCGGATTGTGAGCTTTCAGGGATGAAGATTTCTTATGCAGGATAAACCAACCAAAGTTGGTGTTTCTTTGTTGGCATTGGGGGCATTTTATTTCTTAGATAGCAAGTATTCAAGCTTGGGTGGTAGGTTCCTTAGAAAAGCTAGTTGATGTTGTCTTTGGAGCCTGTTTTCAGGATTGGTCAATATTGGTTATCTTCTGCTTGTATTAATAATACTGTATTTACAATATGAAAGGACAGCAAACAGGTTGCTTATCAGAGGAAAACTTCTCTGTCCCAGTCTCAAATGCTTATCCACTGCTTAAGATGTTACCCTAGCGAGGAGGCATTACCTTTTAAAGATCATTTGGAAAATTGCAAACTGATAGCAGACTCAGTTTGGATTGGTCCTATTGAAGGACAGTATTGATACCATATATTGTTTTAATTGGATTATGGATCAAATGATGGATTTATTTAAGAGTTCATACCGTTTCAGTTCTCCCCCATAAAAAACCAAAAGCATTCCAGCTCTCCCCTAGCTTGGTTACATCTTACATGGTAGTTTCAGTCATTTACAAAGTGCTTGTATGTTTGTCATACCATAACTCTTTATTTGGTTATGAAGTATCTGAATGAAAGTGATTTTTCCTTGGTTTAGTTGACAAGGAAAATGGAAAGAATGTTGAGAGAAAATAGGAAGGCAAGTTTTATGTTTGATCTCTTCGTATTTTGTCTCTTAAAAGGTAGAGAAAGCAAAGATTAAAATTGGAGACGAGAGGAAGCAAACTAACCTGGTCCCTCACCACCTCTTAGGACCACACTTTATCGTATCTTGTTGTCCTTTTCTGCTGTGTATCTTTCACTGTTTTGATTGTTTTAATAAAGATTTCTAATCACTGATAACGAATCTCTATTTTTTTCTTTTCTTTTCTCCCATTCTTTGCAACCAATCAAGGGTCCGTTTGGTTTGCAGGAATAGGGGTCTGGAATGGGAATCGGAATGGGCTATTCCTATTCCAACTGTTTGGTTGGGCGGAATCGGAATCTCATTTCCATTCCTACTGGAATGGCATTCCCCGTTTGAGGGAATGGTCATTCCCTGCCCCTCCCTTGGGAATGAAATCTAATTCCTGCTGATTTTAATTCATATTCCCATTCCTGTCTGAACCAAACAGACTATAGGAATGGACCATTCTGATTCTGATTCCGGAGGACTTTGGTTCCGATTCTGATTTCGATTACGAACCAAACGGACCCCAAGTCTAACCATAAAGTGATTTGATTATTTTTCAACCTTCAAGTGAATTTATGTTTGGTCTTTACCTATGGCCTTGGTGTAAAGGATGGATAGGATAGGCATCGTATGATATGTATTGGTTTTCAGGGTTATAGATACGCTAAATACTAGGATTTAGGGATTTCTATAGGTTAAACATCAGAATTCCTGCTAATGCATTTATTTTTGAAATACTAAACTGGAAAAATATAAAAAAAAAGGTGAGCATCGCTGTTTGAACTTTGAACCATGCTTGTGGTTCAGTTTCAGTGTTCGACCCTTGTTACATTCTCTGATGAGTGAATTAAGAATTATTGATGGAAAGGCTCCTTTTATATTTGTTAGTATGATTCTTGAGCATAACTGCATTACCATTAGCAAGCTACTGTATCTGTATGGGGTCTATCTTGGAATGCCAAACAGATAAGCCATCAAGGGTTGCTTCAACTGCAGTCAATCCTGCCACTACAAAAATCATTGAGTGCCACTGCCCAGTGCCCACTTTGGCCATTGTTTTCCCCCCATTTTAGCATTAGAGATCAATCACATTGTGTTTTGAAAGAATAAATGGACCTTATCTGGTTCTGTGCCTGTGTGACCCATGATTATTTTCAAGCTCAATTCATCTGTATAGCTGATATTTATTCTATTCTAATATCATGTGGCAGGGAGACAACAACTCTGATGGTGAGGAAAATAAGCGTCACCATCACAGGCACCATCACCTCAAGCAATACGATGATGAATGAGCTGATGTTTACCAACTTGTGTCCACTTCCCGCTGAATATGTCCACTCTATACAAGCCTACTAAATAAAGAGTTGGGAGTCTGCGGTTTGGTGGACTCGGCCGTTGAGCATTCAAAAATAACTGGTGAAATATGTTACAAACCTACATGCGTTAAGATTTGTGAATAATACAACCCAGATCTTTTTCTGGGTTTGTTTTAAGAATTTCAGATTTTGTGCTTGCCATGCATTCTTGCATCGCTAATAGAATGGAGCCTGTTTTCATTTGACAATCTTATGAATCTTGCTTCAGATTATTCATTCATTAATCAGTGATCCTTGCAGGAGCTTAAAAATGATGAAAGCAATTTCTATCCATAAAATAAGTTAAAATCACTATAAAAAATCCACCTATGAAATAAACCTGGCGATGGCAATATAAACATGGTCAGAGATTTTTTTTCACAATTTGGGATGCTAATCAAAGCAAATGCTAGACGAGTTCTTCCCTTTCCTCTAATTCTACGGTTACCAGCACCTCTGTATCTGATGGTTTTGGGGCATAGCCTTCCAATCTGGCCCGCCTTGTGATCTCATCAACCATCTCATATATAGCGACTGCATCCTTGTGGGTAGAATCTCCTGCCACAAAGTCATGGATGATTCCATCAACTTGGATCCAACTACGACCTGGAGGCTTTCTCACACCCATCTCAGCCATCTGCTGCCTCACGGTAGCAACATCACGCCACCTCTTACCAGTCGCATAAACATTCGACAAAAGTACGTAATAGCCTGCAGCTCCATCTGGTTCAAGCTCTGTCATCAACTGTCGAGCAACATGGGAAGCCAGCTCTACGTCCTTGTGAATCCTGCACCCACCAAGAAGAGCACCCCATACAGCACCATTTGGCTCCATGGGCATGGTTTCAATCAGCTTCTGTGCTTCATCCAATAGACCTGCACGACTTAGCAGATCAACCATGCAACCATAGTGCTCGATCCATGGCTCAATGCCAAAGTCTGTAGTCATGCACTGAAAATAATAGCGGCCCTCGTCAACACGCCCTGTATGGCTGCAGGCACAAAGCACCCCAATAAATGTTATCTCATCGGGCTTAATTCCTTCTTCTGCTGCCACGCTTTGCATCCATCGAAAGATACCAAGAGCTGCTTCTCCGCACCCTTGCTTTGCAAAACCTGTGATCATAGTTGTCCAAGATACGGTAGTTCTATGTTGTATCTCTTTGAACACTCTGTAAGCTTCTTCAACAACTCCGCAACTTGCATACATGTGTATAAGCGCATTATTTAGAGATACCAGTCGCTGTTGGCTTCTGAAAGGGAAAGCCTTGTCACTGTACGAGTGAATCCACCTCCCTGTTTTCAAGTCTCCCAGTTCAGCACAAGCTGATAATGTTGCTACCATTGTCACTTGGTCGACTTCCACATGGGCCCTCTGCATCTCCCGGAATAATGCCAGGGCTTGGTTGCATCTCCCAGACTGAGCACAGCCGGCGATCATGGTCGTCCACGAGACTGTATTTCTCTCCGGCATATCATCAAATATTCGCCTTGCAGCATCGATGTCTCCATATCTAAAGTACCCTGCTAGCATTGAATTCCAAGTCACAACGTTCCTCTCTGACATCTCATTAAACACCCGACGGGCCTTGAGAACACTAGCGTCCCCTCCGGCTATGGCGTACATATTGAGTAAATTTGTCTGCACGAAAATGTTAGCGAATAACCCATTTGACAGAAGTCTCCCATGTAGCTGCTCCCCTACCCTCAAGAACGAAGGTCTCGCACAGGCATTGAGAAGGAACAAGTAGGTGAAAGTATCAGGTTTGGTTTCCGTCGATTCCATCTTATTGTAGAGCTTTACAGACTCGTGCGGCGCTATGCTGCAAGCATAGCCTCTGATCATCTGGTTCCATACAATGGTACTCGGTTTCCTAACCTGTTCAAAAGCTTTCTGGGCATGGATGAGGTTCCCAGAGGTGACACAGAAAGATAATAGCTTGGCAAGGATATAGTTCTTCTGGGAAAAGCCATTTACTACTATCTGTGCATGAATTTGAGTGAGTTCATTACTGCTTTTGCAGTTCTGAAGCAGAGAAAACAGAGACTGTTGTAAAGCTCTAGAATTTGATAAAATGGGCGGATTCACCTCAGCCAAAAACATATGTCGGCAGCCAAATTTTCCAGGCCTGAATTCTGATGCACTTTGGGTCTTTGAAATTGCTTTGATGAGCCATCGTAGTTATTCTTTATTTTTAGGGCATATTCCTGAAACCTCCATGAAGTTTCTGACAACGTTGCAAATAGACCCCTCCGTTAGAATCCGTTAACATTAGCAATTAAAGTGACCAAATTGCCCAAAGAAACATTGAATTTTCACTAATACCATCAAAGTTCAAGTCCTTGATGTCAGAGGCACGATAACGGCCTCTTAGCGGCCATGGCATAATGGCAATGGATAGCGGGGCAGGTGCTCCATTTGTGTGGCCCCATGAAAAATAATTAGAAATTTGTTGTCTTTAAATAAAAAATTATATATATAAACTTTGTTTAAGTGAAACTAAAATTAAAAAGAGCACAAATTAAATTAAATTGGTCAAAATTCAACTCAAACATTATTTATTGGGTTACACGGAATTTGAATGGATTTAAACTATTATAAATAAAGTATAAACTAAAAAATTTATATTAAGTTTTGTTGTGTTAATTTTTATACTTTAATTGGAACTTAAATGGGTTTTAAAAAATAAAATTAATATTTTATTTTTACATTGTTAGATAAATTGGTATTAATTGTTAATACTATTATTTCTATAATATTTTATTACTTATAAATTTATCCATAAATTTATTTTATAAATTTTATTAGATTTACTGAAAAAGTATTTTTTTTAATTTGAATCATTTCATTTGTAAAAATAATTTATTTATAAATTTTAATAATTTCATTTAATTCATTCTATAGTTCTATATATTTGGATTTATATACATACATCATTGAATATCATACCCTATTTATATCTTTAAATTTCAATAAATGTTTTAAATAATTCAATTATTGAATTTAAACATAACAGGTTAGTTAATAGGTCTTTTTTCGTAGCTGGGTTGAGGACAGATTCAACCTCCACTATGTAACAAAACGGACCATTGTTGTTGTTCCAGAAAACAGTGCCACATTAGCGTCATGTAGGAAAAAACGGTGCTCCAAGAAACAACCTTTTGTTTAAAACTATTTTTCCATAGAAAACGGTGCTCCAAGCTACGTCTTAAAAATCGGGAAGACATGGCTTGGAGCAACGCTAAATTTGGCGTTTCCTGTAGTTGCAGCTTGGTGATGCTAACAGGGCATTTATGTGGCAGTGAATAATAGATAGAAGTGCAGAAAACATTTCCTAAAGCATTGGTACTAAACAAAAAAGGTTGTTGTTGCTTCAGGAAACATCCTACCTGGCAACAACGATTCCAAACAAAAAAAGGCACTGCTTTCTGAGAAAATGACGCTCCTAACCATACATCAGTAGCACTAAGAATACGGTACTGCAACTGCAGAACCGATGCCAAACATATACTAAAGCAATTTTGCAACAAAAGAAAAAAAAATGTTGTTAAGATTGGCTACAAAAGACATCTAAAACAAACAATATAGACCAAAGATGAAACATCTGAAAGCCTCTAGCTTGAAACAAACTATGAAGGCTTCTAAAAGCTAAATCTCAAAATTGTGTGCGTTGATTTCTCTTCAAATGCCAAAGTACTTTTGAAATTCTCTCTTTGCTCTACAATGGCTTTTTTTCCCCCAAAAATTGTGTTTTAATGGGACCAAATTTTCTCTCATGAAACCAACCTTTTGGAAACCGAAAAATCCGACTTCAAGACTATTGTTCTCTACAAAGATTTAATGGAGTTTACATTAAATATGAGTTCTTTTGACAGACGTTTTAGAAGTAGTTATGGTGAATTAGGAGAGTGATTGCACTTTACAAAGGAATTGAAACTTGAAACGTGAAAGGAGTCAAAATGCGAGCCCTGTAAGAGGGATTCTCCGTTATTCTCCCTCTGGATAAATCACCATGATTCTCTAAGTAAGAGGAATTAAAAAATAAAAAATTCAAAAATATAGTAATAGAGATTCTGGAGCAAATTTTGAAGTGGAGGAAGGTGATACGTGGTCTTATCGCTTTATGTATATAATATGAATATATATTTTCTAGTGAGTGCATCCCCCATATATACCTACTCATAACACCCCAACCGTGGCATACATACATGATATTTACAAATTTATATCCTATATTTATACTATTACAAAAATTGGGAATGGGGTCTTAGGTTTTTCAAGTCTTTCCTTAATTAAAGTACTCCTCTTATTGAATTTGGTTCCTTTTTATTGTGAAGGCAAATAATGTAATTTGAATATTATTTTTCATTTTAAGGTATTAATTCACATTCTCTTTTATTAAAGTGTTTTTATTTGGCATCATTAAATTTCATTAGTTAAATCCATACTTAATAATTTTAATAGTATAAAAAACTATATTTTAAAATCTACGCGAAAATAATGCCCTTTTTCCACTATGAAATTCAACCATTTGGATCAAATAGGTCAACTCATAATGCCATAATCAAATAATAAAAGTTTAAATAGATAAAAATAAAATTTAGAAAAATAAAAAATAGTATAAAAATTTTATGCATCTTTAATACTATATATTAATTATCATCATCGCCATCATCCAAGCCTTATCCCAACTATGTTTCGTCATTCTATTCTGTTTAATGCCATATTGTCAAATTATGGGAACTTAAATCATTTCTAACCACTTCTACCCCAGTACCCCTAGCCCTTCTACCCCCTTAAATTTTCAGTACACCAATTCTTCTAATGGGTGTTGTTTGGTGGTCTTCTATGCATGCGACCAAACCATCTTAGTTTGTTTTCTCTCATTTTATCATCTATTAGACCTATTCCTAGGTTCTTTTGAATTATTCTGTTTTTGGTTCTATCTTTTCTAGTTTTTCCACTCATCATACACATGCCTACCATACTCATTTTTTGACATACTATTTATTGATTTTCCAACATTCTAAACATCAGTTGGAACCACATTTCCCTCCCAATCAAACAAATTAAACTTGTGATGCCATAAATTGAATAATAAAAGTAATATATATTGTAAAACTTGTAAAAAATGAGCATGTCTTTAATATTAAATATTCATCATATTAAACAAAAATGTGTAAAAAATGATAAATATTATTTAATAAATAAAATGGATAAAAATACCAAAAAATAAATAGAAAAAAAAGAGAGAATTAATGTCTTACCAATAACATGTTGATCTAGTCAAATAGGTTAGTGGTTTAACACTTTGACAATAAGGACATCTAGTTGTTGACCAAGTCAATGGTTTTTTGACAAAGTGGTTTGAGTTCAAGCATACTATTTTGATGGGCTAACGGGTCAATAAATCAAACTATTCAATTCAATCACAAGTTGAAAAACATTGATCTAAGCTACAATTAAGAAGATTTAAAACTGGGCTCTTAAGTTGAAACTTAGCAAATCCTATTACACCATGCTCCGATTACTCATCTTTGTTTCATGTTCTGATTAAAAAGAGTTCAGTTTTCTTTCTCACAGCATGTTGCAGCTGCACATTAGGAATATCTCATGTACTTGTATGTTTTCATTTATGGGGAGATGTTCTCAATGCATAACTATAAGTAGTATTTTTGAACCGTTGCTGACCAGATAGTTGGACCATTCGGCCTTGGAACCATCTAGGAAATCGGTTCTGTTTTACCCTAAACCTGATCCTTAGCCAAAAACTATTGAATTGGTAAGTGATCCATTGATCTAGGTAGTCAAATCATCGACCTGTTCAATGGGTTTTGGCCATTTTTTTTATTTTAATTATTTCTTTTATTTTTTTAAGTTAGAATTGGCTGTCCATTTGAACTAGATGGTCGAACTATCAACTTGGAAACCGGTGGCCATAATAGTTCTAGTTCCAGGTCGATTTTTAAAACTTTGACTACAAGTGTTGTATGATGGGTGTGAGGACCATTTTGTGAGGAAATTTGGATTCAAATAAAAAAAGAACTAAAACACAAATATAAAGACATGTTGGGTTCAAATTGGGTTGGGTTGCCAAATGCATTTCCCTAACATTGTCCTATCCAATTTTTTTGAGGTTGGGTTCAAGCTGACCCGCCTATGTTAAAACCTTGATTGGAGCTACTCCTAAACCAACCCAGTTAGGACAAGGCTTAGATGATGAGTCCAAATTTCCTCTATAGGAACAAAAAAACTTCTAATGCAATATGAGATTCAAACCAATTGAGTAAATATTTACAAAATTGGTTTTTAAAGACCCATCTTAATATGTATAGAGGAAGGATGATGCAGTATAAAAGGAGGCTAATAAGTTCTATGCAAGTTGGGACCACTACAAGACACGTAAGAAGCAAAGATGATGCCACCGACCCAACTTATTACGAAGATAGTATCAGCACAAAATTTCTATCTTAGTTCATATTTACTAAGTTAGTGTCAACACAACTTCTATTTTAATTCATAATTATCAAGTTAACGTCTCATTGTGGTTTCTAAATTTTTGTTTAATTAGGACATTCTTTTTTAGAAATTAAAGTAGGATTCTATTAAGGAGTGGTCTAATAGATATTAGGAAACTTTCTTGTAGGAGCCATATGGGTGTAACTCTATATAAAGAGTAGATAGGGCAAAACTATGACAATTTTTGGTTGATTATCTCTTAAATATTCAGTGAATAGTTGTTCTTGTTTATTTTGACTTTGGTTATTTTCTTTAAAGCTTCTCTTAACATGATTTGTTTCCGAATTGCACCAACTTCCAACATGACCAGTGTCCGCACATCTCATACATGGTGGGTCTCAGTCTTATGGTGAGATGTGCGGAGAGAAATCATGTTGGGACAGTTTGTCTTAGATGATAATTGGAACTGCCAAGTTCCTTGATTCCTTCCAATAAGTTCATTTCTGATCCGTCCTTTTTAGCTTTCCCACTCAACCATCTCAACCACGGTCTAGTATCGTCAAATTCCAAATTGTCTAGTTAAACATGGTCAATATTCAGCATGCACCTTCCCAATTAGGATCAAGATTGTAGAAAATGAAGCTGGGTTGTGAATCGAACATAGTACATATTTTCAAATTATAAATGTCTGCTTTTTTCTGGCCTATTCAATTGATCAAAAAGATATATCACCATTGGAAAAATAGGGAAAATTGTAAAAACCATTTATAACAGATCTAAAGGAGCTTTTTCCTCCCAAAGAAGGACTTCAAATGCCAGATTTGCAAGCCTGCCACTAATAAGCACACCATGAGTGAAAAAATAGTCAACCAATCCATTTTGGAGTTTGCTTTTCCGTTCAGCTCTTGTATTTCCTCCTCCCTGGAAGGCCAGAAGAAAAAAAAATAAACAAATGAACAAGCATATAGTAGAAATAGAATAGCATATGGAATAAAACATTACTCGTGTGAAAGAAATCAAGAACAATTGTCTATCTACAGAAAAAAGAGAAAAGAGAAAAATTCCATATTTCTTACCTCTCACGGAGATAAAACATCTCCTCATGAATGGATTCAACAGTGTCTTCCAACTTCGTCAGCTCTACTTCCATCACCTAAACAAGAAAACAACAGTAATTGGATTCCAACCTTGAAGGCTATTAATGTTGGTAATTGACAAGATTTCTCCAAATATGCCAATACAGAACACTTCTAAAAAGAGTAAAGAGGATACACCATTGAAATTAACAAGGGGAACATTCCCAACATTCAAGGACAATCTAGGTAATTAAACAATAAATTAACCAAATCATCAATTCTGAGAATGTGGTAGAAATCATTACCCAAATCAACATAACGTCCAAATCAGATCAAAGATGAAAGAAGTCAACATGATCTGGAAAAGAGAAAAGAAAAAAATGTCAAATCTTTCTGTTCATCCCTTTTCTATGTAGTGCACCAACCATGTTATTTGCTGATCTCCAAGTCCATGAGAAGGTACTCAGTTCACATAGATGGTTGTTATGGAGTTAACATGGATAGAGAAGTTAACTCATGGCCAATCTAGAAGATCCCCTATCTGATGGCCAATTTATATCTACCATATCATTCCCCCACATTGTTGAAATAGAAGAGGTCATCTATACAGAAACTGTAGGTGACCTTCTAGGCAAACCTATCTGTCCTATTGCATTTCCCCCCTCCAGGTGGATGACAGAGATGCCCATTGGAAATACAAAAATGAAGACTAAAATGAGAGGTAGAAGAGCAGATTGCATGGGATTCAGAGATTAATTCCACTAAATATCATACCATTGGAACCCAGATTTGGCAAGCCCATCCATGAATGCAATGCAATTGTTTTTCTGTGCCCAAGGCTGAATGAATCTATTAAGAAAAAACATGCAAACTGCCTTTGCTATGTTGGGCAATATCCATGTACCCCTATTCCCTCCAACCCTAGCCCCTTCTATTTGAATGGTACAGATCAATTTGTGCCATCTAAAAGAATTCCTGTATTTTTTTTTTTATTTGAAGAGAATACAATAGTTACATGTTTAGGATGGTTATGTTCAATCCAAATACAAAACAAGAAAAAGGTGCTAGACCTTCTCCTCTTCATATCCCCCAAACAAACCTTTTCTACTGTTTCGAAGAACATCTTCTAACCTCCTTAAACAGTATCATGATGATGTTTGGGATAACTCCCCATATAACAATACATTTTGATATTAGCCCCTCATTCTTCCAATATGCTTATAGGTCAATGTAATATTAAACAAATCCGGGCACCACAGTGGAGAAATCCTATATGACAGGTACTAGTAATTCAACACCATTGCTTTCTTTGTACAATCATAAAATCTCAGGCTGACAACTGTGAAAACACAGGTTAAAGTCTGAGAACATTATTTTGTGCCAAAAAAAATGTTGAACAGTATCCAGTGACTAATCCATTGGCAGGTTATATCTAATACCAATTGGGATCTGCTTCCTAGGCCTTAAACTCTAAATGCTACATGTTCATGTGCACAAAAGCTTATCTAGGATTTCTTCATCTCATCTGAACAACTCAACGACGTGGAAGAATGGAGCAAATACTCCTTTTGAACTCAAGACAATCGTTTGGGCTATGCTTTGACAAATTTGCAACTAGATTCAATAGGACAAAATTCCTTAACAAAACCTAAAACTAACTTGTACTTGACGCAAACATAATGAACACATATATATTAAAATGACCAAATTGCACAATTCATCTGTAATTTAAAACAGGATAAGGGATGCAGAGTTGGTTTACCACAATCTGATGCACTAAGAAATAAAATTAGAAAATAACAATAGAAGCTAGGTAAGATCAACAAGGACAAATGCATCATCATAAACATACCATTTTAATTGCAAAGTTCCACAAAAAATACTTGATTCCTGTTGCACATTTTTTAAGCTCAACCCACATGTATGAGAGGGCAGATATGGCACTTGGACCAGTGTTGTATGGACTCTTCTAAAATGGATACAAATTCTGCATTAAACAACCATCAGATTCGGACACTTGAGGAGACTTCTTTGTATGGTATACTTCTTGTTTATTATAATAGGTTCCATTTGTTTTGACAGAATGTTTCTAGTTAACAGAGACAAACTCAAGCAATCATCTATTGGTTTATGGAGATAGAATTTACAAGAATGGGAACTTTTTACTATATGTAGTGCTCTACTTTTCTCCTTTTGCAAACTTGTATATGTATTCTATTCATATTAATAAAATTTGATTGTTACCGATAAAAAAAAAAGATATGGAAACTTTTTCTAATAGTAAATATTGATTTTGGATGTACCAGAGTCCGTGTCTCTTCTATTGCCAAGTCAGACTCAGTCTGATTTTCATGTCACTGCAAGAGGAGCTGGGAAGTCTTCAAAGCAGTTCTACATGGACATGGGAACCAGAATTCAACACATATCCAGGAATCCAACTTGGCAAGACAAAGAAACAAGGATTCACAAAAGTGTCTATAGAAAAAGTATAATCTATTAAAATAATCCATTATTTTGTTATTTTTAGCATTAAACTTGTAGAAAAGGTCTGAAAAGAGTATTTTTGTTACTTAACAACATTTTATAGGAAAAATGGCATTCGTTGTACATATATCAGAGTTGTCCATCTATGTTGAATAAGCAAGGAGAAAAGAAAAAAATGTCACATAAAAGTGTTCATAAAGAATTCATGGAGTGTCAGAGTCCAATATGTGTCCAACATAGACACGTCATCCATTTAGGAGAGTCCATGTAACACTGCTCCAAATTAAGAGAACTATTAGGTCAAACCAAGTCTCTTAAACCAGCACTACAGTGCCCATCCAATGATAATGGGACGTGGTCTATAGGTGGAGGAGACAGGCCTGGTGATTGACTGCATGGCAGAATCAAGAAAGGAAAGTTGAAATTTGAAAAGAGATCAGATTTCATCTTCACAAAACTTGTACTCACAGTGTCCTCACAATAATTGCAGCTGTGCCCATCCAATGATAATGGGACGTGGTCTATAGGTGGAGGAGACAGGCCTGGTGATTGACTGCATGGCAGAATCAAGAAAGGAAAGTTGAAATTTGAAAAGAGATCAGATTTCATCTTCACAAAACTTGTACTCACAGTGTCCTCACAATAATTGCAGCTGTGCATTGGGAACAGCTCCGATTCTCCGCACTTGTATGCTTTCATTAATGGGAAGATGTAACACGGCTGGAAGTGTTGTGAGGAAATTTGGGTTCAGTTAAAAAAGGAATTGGGATCTGCTCCTCACACTGATTTCACAGTCACAACCCACCTTGTATTTGGAACATCTCTTATGAACAAAAACATACAAGTATGGGAGATGTTGATAGCTGCTGTGAGGTTGGTGTGAGGAGCAGATATGAACTCTTAAAAAAATGGGTATCCCACCACATCTCCGCCCCACAACGCCCCACAGCACATTCCCGCCGCATATTGGGAACATCTCTCGATGATGACATCATCGTAACTAGTACTATCATCCGGAGATATTCACAATACACGGCAGGGATGTGCTGTGGGGCGGAGGTGTGAACTCGGGCACCACACAACTTTTCGAAAAGGAATACCTTTTCAGAAAATCCTTTCAAAAGTAAGCTAAAATCACTCTTTTAACCAACGTTTTGTTCTAAAGGGAAGATACGAGTCCTTTATTAGGGCACGGCCATAAAGTGGACATTCTGATGATTACTCTCTATTAGGTGAAAACTGAAAAGGTGCCACCACATGAGGCCCTTTCTGCCTATCCTGTATCCAATACTCCATGAATAAAGAAGAGTTCAGTAATAGAGGACATTATTAGTCCTCAGCTGAAAAGAATACCTAGAATAGAATAGTAGGGTTCCCCAGTAGTTTCAATTTGAGAGCCACCTTGTTCCTTCCCCTAGGCAATCCCCTCTGCACTTCAACACGGACCAAGCCACCCTGTATGCGCATAGGAAGTCTCAGCTCTGAAACCTAAATTGTTGGGCGTGGCCGGAAATTCACATCACCAACTCTTTACCAATTAACTACATATTAGTCTGATTATATCAGAGTGAAATATACTACGGTTATTTAGAGCTAAATTTTACATTGAAAACTTCAACAACATCCAAATCCCTTACCAGACATTCCTAATTAATTCGACATGGAGGAATATATGCTCCAGGAAATAAGACTCCCTATCTCCCTTTCGTTATTGTTTATCAATATATTTTTTTCCCCTTCAGGCCAAGAGGGGGATTCAATTGGTTGCCTACGTGCTAGCATCTTAGAATTTAATCAGCGATTCAATTTTTTAGCAACACACCCAGCCACATTCACTTTCGTCGAAGGTACAAAATTTTCAGAGATTCGGTATTCGTTGAACAAATTAAATGAAGCAAAACAACGAACTCGTTTAACAGGAAAAACGTGAAAGAAGTGGAAAAGAAAATGATATAAACAGAGCAGATATTTCTTACATTGAGCTGCTCTTTGTTAGCTACGTCAGGCCAATCCTTGGCAGCAATTCCGATCTTCCACTCGAAATCAACCGTCATTGTAATCGGGGGCTTGTGCTCAGGAGCCCAAAAACATGTCATGTGGTCACCGGCCTCGGCCGCAGTAAAAGCAAACTGTCCAGATTCCACATTCTCCCCAAAATGATAATTGTTGTTGTAAGTGGAAGTAACCTGAGAAACCCATCACCATATTCACTTCAACCCAAAATAAATATCCCTAATTGCATAAGAAAATCGAAAATCTGAATTCGAAATCTTCTTACTCGAACGGTAACCTTGTGTGAATCGGGCAAGGGGTGCCCCTCGTTTGGATTAATGATGTTATACTGCCCGACCGACATGGTGTTGCTCTTGATATCTTCTGCGATGCACTTACTGTGACCGGATTGTAGATCGAAACGAAGCGATTGAACAGCAGGGAAGAGAAACCCTAGAATAGGAAGCAGAAACAATCCAGCCCTGCCCATCGTCGTAGATATCCCGGATTAACAAATTATAATACAAAATGGAGACGCTCGATCGCTTGAATGACGATAAGATATATTAAAGAGAAGACTTGATAATACAGTTTAAAGGCCTTAGCTCTGCACATATCTAAATAGAAAGGAAAAAGGCCTTAGCTTTGCAACTCTGCATGTACAAGATCTGTTTTTTCGCGTCGCTGAGGGCGAGAAGAAAGAGAGACGAAGACCAGACGAACGTTGTTTAAGGCTACGTCAGTTATATCGTTAAGTAAACCCATGCAATATTGCATGGGGTTATCAGTTATGTATTCCATAAATTTGGTGAAACCCGATGGGCTGGAGACCAAATTGGGCTGTGCTACCCATCCTCAAGCCGTCACGTCAGGGTCCAATATATATTATTTTGTTATATTTTATATATAAATATTATAGCATGATACCCAAAATACATATTAAATAATATTTTAATTTATAAGTATAAAATGAATTCATATGCATATTATATGACATAATATAAAATGCTATATATTTTGTATTTTACACATAGGAACTATAGGCCCGGCCCAGGCCCAGGCATATGTAGGCTTGGGCTTGGACTTATGTAGGCGTGGGCTGGTCCCGTACAACCCAAATGGCATATTATATGACATATGTTTGCTAAGCTCATCACCAACACCAAGCATCGCATCCTTTTCTTGTAACGAGGCCTTCTTGAGGTCCAGGCGTCCAGCTCCATAATTAAGCTCGTAAGTTAAAGTTCATGAAATCGATCTTCTCACGATTTGGTGATGCACAGGTAGATCTAATTTGCTTTTAGCAACAAGTTAAGCGGAGTCCTGACTCCTGACTGCTGAGAGTTTGATTGGTTCGAGACTCGAGAGTGGCAAACCCAGCTGGAGCCTGGAGGTGGGTGCATCAGCATTGGATTTCAATTAGACCCGGTAAAAAGTTGATCCAATCCGTGAATCCGAACCAATTCAACCTAAAAAAATAGGGTTAGGCTTTCATATTTAACTATTTGAATGTGAGAATGACTAGACCCGACCCAGAAAAATTGGGTGGAATTGGGTCATGGGTCAACCCGTTGACTCAATTGTCAAGTCTAATTGGGATTATTTATGCATTGTTAGAAGTTTTCACTCTTTAATTTTTTGTATTTAGTCTTTACTCTTTGTTGTTTATTCTTTAAATTGTTAAATGTTTAATTTTTTTTATTTTATATTTGGAATTTTAAGGTTAATTCTTTTAATTTTGACATTTTTATGTAGTTTTTCTTTATTTTTTAAATATCAGATATTTTTTGAGATGACCCGAATTGACCCATAAATCAACCCTAACCTGAATATTTAAGATTAGGGTCTAACATATGATAACCCAATCCGAAATTCAACCCGACCCAAAATCAACCCAAAGGGTCTTCACCCAATTCGAACCGGACCCATCCAACCCAATTGCCAAGTCTAGTTTCGATTGATGTCGCTCTCTCATGCCATGCCTGACAAGTTTCGCTTTCGCAGCAGACCAGCCATTTCGAGGCAAAACTGGTCCTTGAAGATCCCCTCTAGCTTATTGCTAGTGTTGCTCCACTGACGGGACGGGTGCTTGGTTTGGTTCCCATCTTCTTCCTACGCTTCACTTCCATCCATTCTTTAATTTCAAAACCTTTGTTAGGTAATTCTTATTCTCATTTTGGTAGTTTACCGATGTTGATACTTTGTTTTGATCTGGTCTTTATGTGATTCAAATTAATACTATCTGGTTTTTGTCAACTCTATTTTTTTAACGGTTTAAATCTAACATAGAGCATTTCTCTTGGATTTATCTTCCCATGTATTTGATGCATGTGGAGAAAATGCATCTGGATCATTATACGAATGCATTAGACCGAGCCGGGTTGGACTGATATATGTGCACACGCCCACTATGCCGTATCGTGCCATGCACATAGGTCCAGGGCCCTATATCTGGTTTGGGCTGTGAATGCACTCAATGCCAAGGCTAAGAATTATTATATCATAGAGGCCAACTATCAGAATCCTTTTGCGCCAAAGGAAACACTCCCATAAGCAACGAAATCGATTTTAAGGAATACAGCCATATATTATTTCCTTCTTTCAACAGACAACATTACCAACTTGTTTAAGAATACGTGTAAGGTGGTATTAATCCAGTGTTCAGTAACCCAAATGGTCAATTCGTTAATGGTAGCCGATAGATGATTTAAGCAACGATCCCACGCTTCATATACAAGTACCAGGTGTTATGAAGCAATGAAAGAAAGAAATTAAAATAAGAACCAGGTGCTTACCATTAACAAATCATGCGCCATTGTCCGGCCCATACCTCATCATAGTCTTTTCTTTTTTCACTTGAAAAGTGATTGGCAAGAAGCCTTTTTCCTATTGATAGGATATCCATCATGTTGTTCATGTCCCACACCTTGTTCATCTTCTTAGTGAAGACATTAACTAGAATTTGGATTTGTTCCTCACAGAACGTGTGCCTATGATAACATCAAGTATGTTACATATTCTCAATGCAAATTTTGTGAGGAGCAAATCTGATATCTCTCAAATGATTCATCATCACCCAAGATCTTTTCATGCATATACAACTCCAGCAGTTCATCAGCTAGCTTCTATCGTTCAGGAGGGAATTCATTATCATCAATATTATTAACTTCATCACCCTGCTTTTTAGTCTTCTTTGTTACTTTTCATGCATGCTATAGCTTTTCTCAGTTTCTACTATCTATTTCTGTTTTACAAACATATCAAACAGGGATAGGAATGGAAATGGAGCAGGTTTGGTGAAGGGGATTATATTCTCAGTCCTCAGCCCCGATTTTGGAATAAATCCCCATTCTTGACTCTGACCCCTGTTGAAGATAAAAGTTGTCATCCATCCGTGATCCCTCAACGGAGATGAGTTCCATATGGGGATCCAAATCCCCAAAATTTTTTAGTTAATAGTATTTTTTTAAATTTAAATTTAATAAAAATATTAAAATATAAATAATATTTTAAATATAGTTTGATATATAATATAAATAATATCATATATAATCAGGGTTGGGGCGGGGGATCTCATTCCCTATCCCCAACCCCGACCCTAACCCCGATTGGGGATCCCTATTAATTCCCATCACCGTCCCTTGCCTCACCAAAAAAATCTCCAATTTCCATCTCCAAAGCCATCGAGTTGAGGAAATCGAATACCAGTCAAGAATGAAAAAAATTGTCATCTCTAGATAGAGATCACCTTGCTTGCTTGATATCTTTCAATTTCTTATAGGTTTTTTTTGAAAAACGGTGCTGTATTGATTTAATTAATGTTGGGACCATTGTTGGTTGCTGCTGTATGGCTTATACCACATCAACATAATATTGCTGAAAGGATGTCTTCACAAACCACACATTTCTCAAATTTCAAACCATTTTCTCAAATCACACTGTCTCCATGAACCGGACCAAGCTGGGTTGAACATCAAGGCTCTATAAGTTGGGGTGGGGGGACAAGTGTAACTCCAGAGTCCAGACCTACAGTATTGGAACTGCAGAAGCTGCAACGACCGGCTAAATTTTGCAAATTTTGGACGGTTGAAAATGAATGGGATAGATATCAATCATTATTATATGGCTGGCATCCTAACAGGATGGATATAAATAGAAGAATGGATATTTGGATAATGTTAGCTGCGACATCGAAATTGTTTTTGCCACGTCAGATTCAGATCACGATTATAATCATATTATTTTTTTAAATTTTTCATAAATTCAAAAAATTTTCTTTCAACTTCCCGAGATCTGCTTCTCACAAATGGGCGCCTCACATGCACATCCACCGTGCATTAGGAGCATCTCCCGTATTGGTTGAATCGGTGAATAAGTCTTCTTTTGGGGGTAAGTTTACATTTGAGATAAAAGTTAAAAAGGTATTTTTGTCACTTAAATTGCCTAATAAAAAAGTTTCTTTTAATCATGCTTCACGCCCTTTATAAATAATTGGAACTAGCAAAAGAGAAAGAAACATATTAATTATTAATGGATAAATGGGCATTCTAGTCAATTTATATTGTTTTTGGTGCAAAGCTGTTAGATGGATGCCTCTTTTTCATTTATTTTCCCCTCGTACCTTCCCTCCATTCGAGAAACCCTAACTTCCGGTTGCAGGTAGGTCTGCTTGTAATGGTTGCTGACGCATTGGCCTAAAATATAGGGCAGACCAATCCATGTTCTAATGTTCTTTGTCTGTGGCCATCGACGTGAAGGAATTAGTGCTTATCATCCGTCAGTCCCCAAAATTAAGGGTTGAGGTGTCTGATTCTACCAATGGAAGTCGTTCCTTACTGCACCTGTAGTGGATTCCGGAACGGTTCTGGCGTTTGTGCTTCCTGTGGCAGTTCTCGGCCCGACGCAAGACGAGCGTCGCCGCCTCTTTCCTATTTTCCAGCGATGTCGGGCGGTGATGAAGGGGGCATTGACGGCGGAGATAATAGAATTCATTATTTTATTCCCAGGTTGATCGTCGGTGCCATCTCCGGAGCTCTTACAGGGCTTTTCGCTCTAGGTAATTTTATTATCTTTTGCACTGACAGTTTAATTTGGCTGAAGAATTCCATGTACAGTAAAGTTCGAATTCTGTTTACATTTTTTTTTTCTGCTTCTTTTTGTTTGAAATTCACATGTGTCGTGACATTGTTTCATTTTCATGATTAGGAGTGGTGGAAGATCACTGAATGGGCGTTTGTTTCTTGTTCCTAGTTTCATTATTATCATTTTATTTTGTGTTTCCTTTTTCCTCAACAAAGTGTTATTTTAGAATCATCCACAAACTTATTTTTTGTATCGAATGCTAATTCACCTTGAGGATCAAATTTATTGTATGGGTAACCTTTGAAACGGCACATTGTCCAAAGAAGAATGTAATATGTTCCTGTAATTTATCAAAAAAAAATTGTAATATGTTCCTGTTGTGAGGCAATTTGTAGCACAGTTACTAATGTAAGTTATCAGGATGGATGTTTTCATAAATGAGAGGTTAGCTAATATGAACCAGGCAGTAGTATTGCAAGATTTGCGAGTGCTTGATTTTTTGCTGCGTTTACAGAGTAAAGATGGTAGGCAGTTATCTCAGGAAGGATTAATATGGTGAAAATTAACTTATCAGGATGATTTTTGTGAAGCTGAACTGGCTTGGTTATGCTGGCTCTTGTAAAATTGAAATGTCCTTGTATTTGGAATGGTGCAAATAGTGATGCCTGAATAAAACTAATTATGGACAAAGTTCTGAGAACTATAGTATTGATTTTTTTCCTGGTGGTGGTGGGGTGGCATTAAATTGAAATCAATTGTGACTTTGCGAGTCATATAATAAATTTTAATATTTTCCTGATTTAATGGTAAAAATGTGAAAATAAACTTAAGGAAATTAAAAAATTGATTTTCTACCCATCACCAACCAATGGTGGTATGGCCATCATATACATAAGTATTACAGATAATTTTACCACTGGTGCATTGCCACTGATGGATAATATGCTCAAGTTCAATTTCTAATTTAACAGTGAGTTAATCCATATACATGTTTCTTTTTAGCCCATTAAATTGGTGAAAATTAACTAAAAAAGCTCCAAGTCACTGATGTCTCCAATATTTAGAGTGAAAAAAACATTGGAGTAATAAGTTATAAGACAAAAAAAAGAAACATGTAAAGTTACATCAATGTTCAAATTATTGGAGTCATTGACATTCTAAAATGCAAATTAAAAAAAAAAGAAAGTGATAAAGGAAGCAAGATTGACCTTGAAAATAACATGACAATAAAAAAAAATGAAAACTGAAGAAAAAATGAAGTGTAATGGAAAATAATGGGAATTTTCTTTGAAAAGCTCCAATTTTATTAAGAATATAGAGAAGGATACAAACAGACCCCTGGAAAGAAGGCTGGCCCAAGAACCCGAAATACATTACAGTTCAAAGAGATTTCTCGAATTCAGCTGGGCTCCAAACTCCCTAGTTTGGAGACCATTAACAGAAGCAGTCCAAGACACCACTTTTCCAAAAGAATTAGAGATGAGGCTGTCTGTTCTTTTGGCCTTGTTCTAGAATACTCTGTTGTTTCTCTCTTCCCATATGGTACTAATAACTGCTGCAGGAATTGATCTCCAAATTGGCCAATTTGGAAAGCCTTAAACAGTCCCAGCACCACATCAGATCCAGACATCCAGCACATATTTTGGCATGACCCCTATCATGGAAAGATAGTGATTCCATAAAGACATTGAAACAGAACAGTGGAGGAACAAGCGATTGTTATCCTCTTCCTGTTGACCACATAACATACAGCTCAGGTCTTGAAGCTGCATTCCTCTCCTCAGCAGGCTTTTCTTGGTGAGGTACCTATCCAGAGCAGCAGCCCAAACAAGGGCATTTACTTTGGTAGGAGTAGTCGCATTCCAAATACTAGCAACTGGAAAACCAGGTCTGTCATCACCTTCCAAAACTTTGGCAAAGGTCCAACTCCATCTGTCATCTTCCAATAGGTTTATGTTCTGATTTGATAGTAGCTCAAATAGCTCCTTTACTTGATTAAATTCCCAATCCTGAAAGTTTCTTCTAAATGAGGGACTCCGGATTATGGAATTGTTTGAAACTTCATAACACTCAGCCACCAGTGCATCTTGGTTATCAGCCAAGCCAAATAGCTGAGGAAACAACTGTGCCAAAGGCCTTTCTGCACACCAAATATCCTTCCAGAAATTTATGTGCTGACCATTTCCCACCTTCTGAACCAGATCCCTATTCAGCAGAGGGTACAACTCCATGATCTTCCACAGAGAGCACCCTAGGGAGTTACTACTAGGTCTGGTTGTCCAATCACCTCTGTTTGTACCATATTTAGCTGCTATCAACTTCCTCCACCAACTCTCCCTCTCTGTTCTGAACCTCTAGATCCATTTACCAAGGAGTGCTTCATTCAATATCTTCAATTTTTTAATCCTCATACCCCCTTTCCTTTGGGAGAACAAATTTGGTTCCAATTGACCAGGTGTATTCTTTTCTCCTCATCCCAACCCTTCCATAAAAAATCTCTTTGGATCTTTTCCAGCTTATTGGCTATCTTTGATGGAATAGGAAAGAGAGAATGAAAGTAGGAGGGCAGGTTTAAGAGAGCCTTTGAGGAGAGTGATCTTGCCTTCCAAAGTTAAATATTTGGATTTCTAAGAAGCTAGTTTTCTTTCCAGCCTTTCCACCACTGGGTCCCAAATCAAAGAGGAAGTACACTTTGCTCGCTTGCCGAAGCTCCGGGAACCCCCTATTTGCTAATGTTGTTTATTCATTCATTGCAATAAAATATCTTCTTAAAAGGCAATGAAAGTTATACAATCATTATTTTTTATGCGAGAAATAAGAATTTCAGACCCTAACATAGACTTGTTCGGGCTTGCCTCGAAGGGCATGGTACAAAGGTGACTCATAGAATCAAGAATGCAATATGTTTTACATCACAAGCTACTTGAAGCAATGCAGTTAAGGAAAAAAAGAGATTGTGGGTTTCACATGCTTGAAAATGCTTTATATGTTTGCTTTTATTTTTAAATTTTCATTTGAATATGCTTTACATGTTATGCTTATGTATTTTAATTTTAGATAATAGGTTTTTTAAAACATTTATTATAAAATTTAAGTTTATATTTTTATTAACATTATGTTTAATATTTTTCAATTTTTTTAAAAAATTTTGGCATCTTTTATGAATTTTCTGACTTTTTTTTTTGTAATTTTGTGCCCTGCTTAAAAATGCACATGCCTCACTTTGCACCTTGCGCCTCAGGTACAAATTGGCCCTTGCGCCTTTTTTTTTTTTTGCGCCTTGCGCGTTTAAAACACTGGGTTAAGGACAAACAACTTGGCCTTTATTGAGATACCTTGACCCATAGTCCTCCATGCATAAAGCTAAAATCACACCATTGCTGTCCTTAAATGCACTTTCCATTGCCTGATAATCCAGGATTGCCCACACTGCTCAGATCGAAGTTTGGCTAGATAAATTGCTGGTTTGGAGGTGACCAAGCTAGTGGTGTTCAATTCAATGACTTATTCAATTTACATTTACTGTTAACATTTTAGGCCTATTAGGATCGTGTAGATTTTTGAAAACCTAATTGTTGGCCCATTGTTACAACCAAATGGTGGCCCATATAGACCAACAGAAAAGTATGAACTTGACTTTCTTTTCTTAAAATTTGGTCAAGGGCTTAACTAGTTTGTATGTCTATATGATCAGCAAAACAATGTCTATGTATGGCGATGCAAAGCATCATTACATTCGTTTTTTTTTTTTTTTTTTATGAAACAAAGCATCATTACTTTCGAATGTAAGTTTCAAGAAGATGAAAAATTGAAGGCTGAAATGATGGTTTTGAGATGAGCAAGGGCTACTGAGTACTGACTATTGTATCCTTTTGACGAATAATGAAGAACTTATTTAAATAAAAACAAGAAAAACAAGGAAAGAGACAATGGATGCAAAACTTTGAGGTGGGGCTGATAGCACTTTACTCTGGGCCCATAGGTGTGGGAGATTCTCTGAGGGCTGAAATTATGGACCTACTACAAGGTTTGAGGCTGGCCAAGCAATGGGGATTTCAAAACTTTGAGGTGGAGGGAGATTCTAAACTGTTAACAGGATGGCTGCAGACAAAAATCTTGGGTGATGGACTTTTACACAACAAATGAGGGAAATACTTTGCTTAGCAAGGGAAACTGGAGTATTCTTCAAGTGGGTAAGGAGGTCAGCCAATTCTGTGGTTGATACTCTGGCAAAGCAGGGGACCCTCAGGGAAACCTTTTTTGGGCTGTGTCATAAGTTTTTAAAAATGTTTGGGGTCAACACTCATGCTCTGAGTGGTTGACAGTGTATGTGTTTAACACTTTAACTGCTGATTTTAATGAAAGTTACCGTTTCCAAAAAAAAAATGGATGTAAAGCTTTTGGACACAACTTAAAAGGGAAGAAACTCTGAATATCATCCTTTTATGTTTATCTTCATACATTACAGTCATAAGAGATTTGATGTGCAATTTGGTGGTAGACTTTGACAAAGTTTTCATCAGTGGATGCTATTGATAAAAAAATGTTTTAATCAGTGGATGGATCTCTACTGGTATATCCTAACTAATCTTTACATGTGTCATGACAACTATTATCTTTATTGTTCCAAACACTGCTTCAACTCAATACCCCTTCCGGATTCCCAACATTTAACCTAACCTTGTTCATTGACACTTTCATCTTCAAGTTTCTACCACATGAAAGGGATGCATTTATAGTTACTTGTTGTATATCTACAAGCATTACAGCATTTGGTGATTGAATGGGAATTTGGTGAAGCCTGTTAAAGACATTTTAGCTTTTCCTATTAGAAAGGATGGTTACATTCAACAACTAATCAAAAAGAAAAAGAAAAGATGGCTACATGCAACAGTAACTTTTCCAACAACCCTTTTACAATTTACAACTTGTTGCAAATTCTTTGGAATCAATGAGCTTGAAAAAGGGATTGATGTTGATGAATCCTTATCTTGGTTTTGTGAGAGGCTAGCAGGGACTTAGGTCTGTGACATGTGTCATTGGCACTAGGGGCTCAAGGATATCATGGGGCCTGAATACACCCATGGGGATCTCAACCTTGCTGTGCTTTTGGTGGAAGTGTAAGTGTTGCATCAGGCAGAAGCATGGGCAGGCAGTCATCTTTGCACCCATTGATGTAGTTCATATCACCATCTTGTACATTATATTTGCTCTATTGGTGTTGTTTATATTGCATGTTCTTTTCTCCTTTTTTACTTTTATTCTAAGCACATAATTTTGGTTGTGATTTTGGATTGTATAAAGTTCCTGACCCATTTCATGATCTAATTAGTTTCAAACTTATTATGATTTTGAAAAGTTCTCAATATTTCAGCAGGGATTTCTATATATATATGTATGTGTGTATGTATATATATTGTTGATGGTTTCTTTAGAAGTACTTTTATATTTTGAGAGAATGTTAATACCTACCCGAGTTTTTAAGCATGTGTAACTCAAAATACAAACTTAGATACAACATCTTTAATCACTTCATGCCCATGCAGAAGGAAATATTCTTCTTGGGTTCTGCAAAGCTTCAAC
The DNA here is from genome assembly GCF_055504915.1 of Nelumbo nucifera. Classification (NCBI taxonomy): domain Eukaryota; kingdom Viridiplantae; phylum Streptophyta; class Magnoliopsida; order Proteales; family Nelumbonaceae; genus Nelumbo; species Nelumbo nucifera. Next base: position 18,412,791 of record NC_142652.1, on the reverse strand, counting down.
ATTTAGCTTTAGTAAATCAATTGGGAAGTGATGTATAATGATGGTTATTATTATTATTATTTTTTAAGTCTACCAGTGTTACAACATTTTTTTCTCTCCCAAAGATCAACAAAGAAAAGTAGAATTTCAGGGTTGAGCTCCCATATCTATTACAAGGGCTTTTGACATGGACCTAATAATTCTTTTATTTTCGCAAGGTGCCAACCAGCTGGTTGGTAAGGTCTCCTGTTGGTCATAGCAGAGACTTGGGATCGAATCCCACCTGCAGGAGACCATTATTATTATTATTATTATTATTATTTATATAGTGATTATTTATCACTATATAAATAATCCAGATGAGCACCAGATTTAGCTAGACCATTTGCAATTGTGTTTTGTTCCCTGGGAATCAAGTACAGGTTTAGTTCAGAATATCCCTGGCTTCAGACAGCTAACGAGATAGTCTACAAGAACCACCATTTTTCTCCTAGCCAATTGATAGTATTTTCTGAATCTTCTCTAATGCTTGGACCTAATAATTCTAGGCAACCTTACATTGGACGTGTTGCTTCCAATCATATATTTATGGCAATTTTTCTTGTTTTACTTTATTTATCTGTTAACCAAGTTGATATTGCCCAACAATGACGATTTCTGGGTGCACCTGTTTAACTGCCACGCCATTCATTGATTCCTAGTTGGAGAAGCATCTTGGTAGCTCTTTTGGTAGGATTAATGGGTAATTGAATTGAAACTACATATTTTCTTGTCTATGGGTAACAAGAAACTGAAACAAAAATATGAAAAAAATGCACATTTAGTTTCATCAAAGGAGAAGATAAGAATGGGGGAGGGGTATTCAAGTGATTAAAGGTTATGGAAAATGTAGATGTTCAGTAATCTTGAGGTTTTGAATGTTTTAGGAAATTTTAAGTGAAGCCATTTTTTCCCCAATTGTTACTTGTTTGTTTGTTTTCTATCCCCCTTATTTTATCTCATCTATTTCTCTTATTTTTATTTATTTTTTCCCTCTATTTCCATGTTTGTTGGAAATTTCCATCATGGCATAACAAGTGATTGGTTTCACTGTGTCTGGGATTGTAAAATATAGCTTGGAAACACGAGATTTAATATCTTACTACAAAATGTAGAATGTATTGTTACTTTTTCTGATTCTATTTAGGTTGTCATACTGCTGATGACCATGAACATTAGATGGTTATTCTCCCAAGTACTAAAAGAGGCATCTTGCGCCCTAGATCAACATCATAGAGTAGGATTGTAGGAAAAGCAATTCCTTTTTATCTGGAATTACCAAACATAGTAGGGAGCTGATTATTAGCTTGGCCATTTCTTGACTCAACAAGTGGATTACTTTTTTAACTGATAGGTAAATATTCATTGATGTTGATGCTCTATTTTATTATTTAAAGTTGTAATTGTGAAGCCAGTCAGTCAGATTTTTAATTTTTATTGGGGCCCTAGCAAGGGATGGGGGTAAAGAGATGGTAAAAGATTTGTTATATTGGAGAATGATTTTGCTAGACTGATTTTTAGTGATTTTGTTGCTCTCTAGTGTTCATGGTCAGTTTTTATGGCTGTGCTTTTGTCCTGCTCGTATCCTGAGGAGGAACATTTTTGGATGTCAGTGCAGTTCATGAACTGTGTAGCCCCTTGTGCATGCAACTCTTTGATGGGTTCCCTGTTACTGTGAGCACCTAGAAATGGCTGATTGTTCGGGGATTTTGGGGCTCAAGCGTTTAGTTTAATAGCAGTGACTCTTTTCTCTGATCTTACATATTTATATGTTTCATGTACAGCTGGAGCTTTCACAGGAGCAGTTACTGGTGCATTAGCAGGTCGGGCTTCTGAGAGTGGTGTCCTTCGTGGGGCTGGCCTTGGAGCTGTTGCTGGGGCTATTTTATCTGTCGAGGTTTTGGAAGCATCCCGTGCTTATTGGTGTTCAGAAAGATCTGGTTCCCGTAGTTCATCATCGATGGTCAGTTAATTAAATTCAACAAAGAATTTTTGTTGACATCATCATTTGTTTTGGTAATACTTATGATATATATTTATTCTATATCCTCGTCATCATTTTTTGTTTACATTGTCATTTGTTCTGGAAATGTTCTTTTGGTCACTTTTGGCCTTCAAGGCATTGGACCTCATTACTGACCTTTTATCTTGTTGCTTTGCAGGCAGATTTCATAGAGGAGCTCCTCCATGGGAGGTTTGTACAAGAACAGTTCGCTCCAACAATGTTTACAGCCCACCGTTGGCAGGTTATTTTACCATATTTTCTTCAACTACTTGTATATTCCTGCTGAAGGGCCACCATCTAATATGATTTCACTGGGATGATTTTTCTTTTTTGTATGTGTGTGTAAAACCAGAAGGGGGGCTTCACAATACAGGGATAGACTGTCACCAAAAATCACAGAAAAAAAGCTAGAGACCAAGGAAGATTAAGAAAATCCAAAGAAAGAACTCCATGAACAATCATCTTGAGCTTCACGTGCTAACCAGTCATCTGCTTGATTGGATTCATAATACATATGACGATACACCACTCCTTGTTCCATCAGCTCGCTTAGCTTCAGACAACCCTCAATGATGCTCTTCAATCTGCACCGGGGGGGGGGGGGTCAACGTTCTTCTGTAAGCAAGAGATGACAAGCTTCAAGTCTCCCTCAATAGTTATAGGAAAATCCTTTTAAAATTCAGCACCAGGTTGTGGGCCTCCCAGGCAGCCCACGCTTCTGCCAGATTGGTAGTGGTGGCTCCAATGCTATAGGCTTTAACATCAAGAACCTCACCAAGATGATTTCTCACAATGCAAGCCACCAAACATAACCCATCACTTTTACAGGAAGCATCAAAGTTGACCTTAATTGATTTTTCCAAATAATAGGCCTCCACAATTTGGTAATTGTAACCAGAGTTACATTTTAAGCTTTCATAAATTTCCAAAAAAGTATTTAATGCCCTATCAAGAATAGCAGGGGGGGGGATTATTATTTAACACATTCTCATTCCTATTATTCCAAAGAAACCAGAGAATAACTGTTCATTTTTCCTTTCTGTAATAGTCCTCAGCATCCCTTCTACACATTTGGACCACCAGTCCATTATCAAACCATCATTATCTCTAGGCCCCTCAATGTTAGAGTTATTCGCCAACCAAACTTGTTTAGTGAAAACACAGTTTTTAAAAATATGGTATACTTGGATGTCTTCTTTGTATACTTAGAACTTTTCATGTATAAAATATGAATGAAGTACAGTAGAAGTTCTTCTGTTTCCCCTTTATCTTCAACTTCAGGAATGCACTTTTAATGTAAAAGAAAATGAATTTATTTACTTCTTTATTAATTGAAATTCTAACCACTAGTTGGGTTTTTTAATCAACAAAAAGAAATTATTTTCCAAATAAGGTCAGTTGGTAAGGTCTCTAGCTGGTTGTAGCAAATACTTGGGATCAAATCCCACTGTCACCAGGGTTGGGGGGTTATGAGTAGGGGGATGTCAATAAAAGAAAAAAAAAACAAACAAAAAGAAACTATTTTAAATGGTTACTTGGGAATAATATCCAATTGATGTTTTGTTGGGGGTCATCCTATCAGTAATACGTTTTCTAAGTATTTTCCCCTTGTAATAAATTATGTAAATCTGCAGCATTCTGAGAGTTACGTTCTATAGTTCATGGAAGTTGGACTAGAGTTTGCTTATGATTCCTTTTCCATAGGATGCTTGATATGCCTGGTAAGGTTGGTTTTGTAGTTGGAGGTTTTATATTTCATACCATATGGCAGAAGTTGTAGCTTTTTTGTTGTGTATACTCTATGGTTCAATTTCACTTTATACAATCCATCCTGTATATTTTACATGTCTTCCTTTTTCTTATAACTTGTATTTTCTGGTTATCAGGAACAGGCATATAGTGGTATCTGACTAAGTTTTTCCCCTTACTTTTGTTTTTCCCAACACCCCTTCTCCCACATGATAGTAGCTTCCTTATCGTAGTAGATTCTCTTCTCATTTGCATTGCTTTGGAAGTTTTTTTTTTTTCTTGTGCGTATATACCAAATTTATGTTTTAACATTGTGTATATCTCTACCTTCAAAGCCTTAATGGCCAATTGAAGTTCAACTCTTAGGTATTGGTATTTGGGTAAATAATATTGAATTTAACAGGTGAGCATGGCCAATATAAGTTATGATGAGATATACGATATCTATGGTGAAGTTGCATTCCGAGGTCTGTCCATGGAGTCATTGAAGAAACTTCCATACCACATAATCACGGTTGAGAACAAGGCAGAGTGTGGCGATAATTTGTGCTGCACAATCTGTTTGCAGGTACATACGAATAAAGACGGTTCATGTGTAAGATGTTAGGTTTCACGAAGATATACTTGTTACTGTTGTTACTTTTTGTTTTCTCTCTAACTTGTAATCCTACTTGCAGGATATAGAAGTAGGGGAAACAGTGAGAAGCTTGCCATTGTGCCACCACACATTTCACTTGACGTGTGTTGACAAGTGGCTTATTGGGCATGGGTCGTGCCCAGTGTGCAGGCAAGATGTATAGTATTGTAGGTTCTGGTATTGTGTACATGAAACCGGCAAACAGGTGCTTGATCATTTGGGTCCTTGTAGCCTTATTAGTTGCTGCTCAATGATCTTTTTAGATGAATGTGTATATATGTTCTCCTGTAATATAGATGGATGTAGAACTCTGTCACTTAACTGACAGAGAAGATATTTCTTCCCACTCTTGGAGAATTTCAATATTGGCGCTGGGGGAACTGTGTACCCATTTTATTCTGTATCCTCATTTTCTTACAATATATTTGATTTATTAATCTACTATCCTATGTTAGAATAACTACTTTTCTAATTTCTTTCTTTTGCTCTTTCTTTGTTGTCAACATGGACTGTCCAGTCAATTAATTATGTTAGATGATGATCTAATGTAATAGACAACTGAATTTAAGAAACATAGAGCCAACAAAGAAACTATTTATGCAGAAAAAAAAGTCCTATTGTACAACATGATGTGGCTAGGTGACTCCTGCTTATTGATTTCAATACCTAGTATTAATTAACCTGCAATCAGTATTTAATGGGGGTTTTAAACTTCCAATCTTAAACAAAGGTGATTCTTTGGTACGTGGATGCAGTGTTGCCATCTTCAATATTGAAAAAATGTTGGTAGTCCGTGCCATGGATTAGATTTTGTTCATAATGGGCCCATTTGGCGTGTTTTTTTGCGCTGTCTTTTGGCTGTTTACAAGTTGGGCAGACTGATTTTTGGTCTATTTTCATTTGATTCGTGAAAGATTTAGCCGCCAAAAGCCGGAGCGCTGAAAAGACATGAGAAGTCCATTTCGGACTGATTTTGGGAAGTTCCAAATGAAGCTTTTCATATCTTTCGCATTTTATTCTAGTGCAGAAAACATGTATCTGCCAAACTAGTTTCGGACTGTTTAGATCATGCAAAAGCTCATTAGACATGTATCATTATTTGAAGTACTAACATATAGAAAAAGGGTACATTACATAGACTCCCTTGTACTATAGGGTCAGTGATAATTACCCCCTAAATTTTCATTTGCAACAAAGATCCTTGAATTTTCACTTTGAGTCTTTGAGACAAACACCCCGCTAGGACTCTGTTAGTTAACTCCTTAAAAGATTCTCATTTGGCTATTCAAAGTTTTTTCTTTTAAATCTCCAAACTACCATTTTCTTATTTAGTTAAATGATTTATGATTCGGCCAATTTTTTAAAATTAGAGTGGCCATTTCCTCCTCATCTCCACCTAGAAATTCATTGTTTCAGTGAAGTTTCGATCATCTATGGCTTCTACCGTTGTGGCTTCAATGGTTGGGCTATCTAAAACATTCACCTAGCTTAAATAGAAAGGAAAAGTTGTGTTTATCTCATACATCATAGTCCCTGATCCTAATTTGTTGATTACAATGAATGCAATAAAGGTGTTTGATTCATATGGATCAAACATAATTGAATTGGGTATTCAGTATTCCACATATGATCCTTTGACTAATGGTCCAAGAGAGAAGCATTGGAGGTGCAACGATGGAGGCATTTTTGGGTCAATTAGGGTCTTTGTGGCAAATGAAAGTTCAGGGGTAATTGTCACTAACCCCATGGTAATTGCTTGATTGCTTGCATTGCCGAAAATCATTTTAGGGAAGCCATTGATGTCAAAGCTTATTCTATTAGTTCGACCACAATTGATGTTGCTGAAGTCTGAGCTGCATGAGAAGCTCATCTCATGTTTAAAGAAGCAGATTGAGGTTTTGTGGAGATTTATTGGAAGCTTGTTGAGTAATTGGAATGTGGGGTGGCTTTTTTTTTTATATATATTTTAAGGGAAGCTAATTAAACTACAGATTGGATGGTGTGTAAAGCTCTCTCTTCTTCTCTTTATGCATCCAACTTGTGACAAAATCAATCAATGGAGCAAAAAAAGCATAAGAACCACTAAAGATGTAGTGATGCTTAAATGCTAATTATAATAAGTGGGTTTATTGTAAAAGTGGGAATTTATTAGTTTGATTGCTTGTTGATGAAATTTCATGGTTCTTACTTCTTAGTTTAGTAACACTTTTGTAACTGGCTTAATGGTTATCTAAAAGTACATTGCAATGGAGGCTTGAATCAAATGATGCTGCAGTTTGTATTCGTCAATTTTCTTCGTCTTGAAGTATCATTTTGCCTTGTCTTCCTTTAGCTTCTGCACATTCTACAATGCATCCCTGATTCCACTAGTTAATTCTTTTCAGATATGTGACATGGTCACAGTTACTCGTTTTTTTGTGCTGATCCCAGGTATTTCTTTGGTCTTGAAATTCTTGGGTTGGGTGTTCTTCTGCTGGGGAGACAAGAGATCCAACTTATGGCAATCTTTTTCTTAACTTTTTTTTTCTCCTGCAGTGATTTCAGGGACATTTTTGACGTTAGGTATTTAATTGGCTCAGTTTGGAAGGAGTATAAATACTAATATGTATAGCGCAAAATTTTGTATTATTTTGTAACATTTCTAAATTGATTAAGGGATGAAGTGCACACTGTAAAAAGGCTACCGAAGAAGTTTCTTCGGAAAACTGTTTAACTGTATGCCTCCAGTGAGCTGATCAAATGAAAAGTATTACTTGGAACAGGTTCGAACCCTTTCTATAGTCTATTCTTTGTAATTCCCTAACCCTAACTCTGAGCACTTAAGCAGCTTTGAGTGAGAGTGGAAGACGAACGAAAATGGAGATGAAAGCAAAAGCAATAGCAGCATTATCTCTCTACGGACTATGGTGGAGACAAGAAGCAGGTTCTGCTTGGCATCACCATCATAAGCGTCAACTTCAGCATGCCATGGTTTTGCAGGAACAGAGGAACAAAGCTTCTATCTATCTTCAAGAGACTGTTGGGAGGCTATCACTGGAAATCTGGATCTGGTGGTTGTTTGTATCTGTAAAGAGACTGTTGCGATGCCCCCAATGTAGTAAACCTCAATGGTACTGCTGCAGCCATTCTCCATTGACTTGATCCTCTGTTTTTCTCGCAATAGAGATGGCAATATGGTCACCTTAAAGTGTAGCAGCGGTGATCTCTTAATGGTTTGAAGTTTGAACCAGCCGAGTTTTTTTGTTTGGATACTATTCCTCAATTCGCCAAGCTCATCTCATGGTTTCAATCATAAGGGCACCGTTCAAAGACGTTCAAAGTGTTTCCTCTTTACTTGAAGGGATAATAGTACCTTGAACTTTAGTTTCAAGTTAATACCCGAATTTTAAATGGTGTCACTGCAGTATCTAAATTTTCAAATAACTGTCAAGTTGGTCCAAAACCGTTAATCGATAAGTACAATGACATAAATACCCTTTACGGCCTGAAAAAGAGAGTAAATGTTTCGAAGTTGCAGTGTTTTCTGTCGATGGATTTGCTTGGGAAATCGATGCCAGAGATTGACTTATTTGACGATTGAAATCACCAACGACAATTAGAAAATGATATTATCCCCTATATGATTAGGGTTTTCGCCTATTTACGCTCAGGTAGCTGAAAAATGTAGTGTTTCCACTCTGTCGGCATCATCGCAGAAGACGAAATTGTCGCTACAACAACTATGGTTTGCTCCAAATTTATACATCAGTTCTCGGCCTTCTCTCTCTCTGTCTATGTCTCTGTCTCTCTCTCCCCTCTCTCTTTCCTCTCTGTCTTTTGCAACTTCTTTTATTTGGCTTGTTGAGTTCACGGAGAGGGAGACAATGAAACTATGCCGTGATCATTGTACTCCAATCGGCTATTCTTTGGACAGTCCAGTGCTGGAAATATCTAGGCTGGCTTGTTGTGTTCATGGAGAGAGAGACAATAGGTTGTGCTTTAACTCCCCTTCAACTTGGCTTCATCGATGTAGTAACCAACAAAGGTATTTCCATGGTCGAAGAAAAACCGATGGAGGATTCGAGGGACATATCAGACGTGGAACTGTGGAAGAGATGGAGGATTAAACAGTGTTAATTGGGAGAGCATACAATTCGGTTATTTTCATTGAATGAAAATTTTCCAAGCCATTTTAATAGGAACCAGAATTGGGGGAGCACACAAATAGAAGAAATCAAAGGTTCAAAATAGAACTCAATAGCGCATGCAATCGGTATTTAACTGATAAGGGCAATTTTTGAACCCTAATAGTAATAAAATAGTTCTTTTAATATAATTTCAAAATAGGTTAATTTTTTTAAAAATATATCAAATAAGGGCAAAACTACTATTTATCTTTTTTCTCCTCCAAACTACCAAACAAATCTCTCGCAAGATTAATAAATATTGGTCATAGATATCTACTTTTTTTGTTCTTCACTTTAGGGCTTTTTTTGGAAGTACTCCCCAAGCCCTAACCCTTGTTTTGGTATGCAAATAGGATTTCAATGGGTTAAACACCATAAGAAATCCATCAACTGAATTGCAAGCCTTCTCATTCAATCGATGAAGGCAACTGTGAACCTGTATCTTAGAACAATACTGCATGGAGTGATAAGAGCTTATGCCCTTGCAATTCTAAGGTCCTCTTCAATGGCGTTTATCATCTTTGCAAGGGGATCCACCCCAATTGCGCTGAAAATGTCCTTTTTGGAACAAATTCTGGCTGTAAAACGCGATGTCTAGCAAGAAGGATGTGTTGGTGGTTTCGAGCAGATGAAGGCCATGGTGACATCGACGAAGAAACTCCTTGGAGAATAGGCCAAAGTGAGTTGCTGCTGTCCTTTGTAATGTGTTCGACCTTTTGTTCGGCTACAATCTCAACCTACAAGACCTCGGATATGTCGGATGCATCCTACTTCGCATTCTTGGTGACAAGGGCTATGTATCGAGCAGTCTTGGGCATTTTCATACGCCAGTAGTTAGTCAGAGCAATAGGCAATGCACCAAACATTAGAACAAGGCACCTTATGTAATTAGCTTGTGAGATAATTGAGGTACCGACGTCAATTTCGTAAGCTGGAAAGGAGTACTTGGCCTTGATTACAAATTGAAACCATCCCACCAGTTAAGATCCCAAATCCTTACATGGTGAAGATGGTAGCAATGAAGGCACCATGAGTCTTCTTATTGGCATGCTTAAAAATAATCGTGGCAGAAAGTGGATAGTCATCACCGATGCCAAACCCATGCTAGAAGCGGAAAAAAGAGAGGGTCACCATTATGCCTTCTGGAGCACTTCCAAAAGAAAGCCCTGAAGCGAAGAATAACACTAAGAATAAGAGTTGTTTCTAATTTGTTCTTCTAGTTCAAAATGCCCACGGGTTCACAGGATGCGAACTCAAGAAAGAAAAAGAGACCAGAGGTGGAGATATTTGTTCGGTGGTTTAAGGAGTAAGGAGATGAATAGTGTTTCTACTCTTTTTTGATATTTTTTTAAAGTTATCCTATTCTAGAAATTATGTTAAAAAATATTATTTTAATTGATAATAAGACCCAAATTTTTTCTTTATCAGTTATATCTTTTTATTTTATTTGTTCTTTTTTTACCGACAACTAAGATAACTACAATTATTCTAGAAGAAAATTAGGGACTGCACCACATTTGTAAAACGCGAGAAAACTGTACCATTTAAACCAAAAAGAAAATTAACATTACTAGTGACAAATTTAAAAGTGATTAAGACCTAAAGTCTACCTAGACAACGAGCTTGGACAACAAAAAACCCTTTAAGACTAAACAAAATATTGCTTCAAATTCAGTAGAAATTCTTCCAATTGAGCATCAAAAGAGGGAAGAAAAAAAAAGAATGATGAGAAATAACAAAGAAATTTCACCACAGTAGAGGCGATTTTACCTCAACAACTTCAATACATGAAAAAAATCCCTGTAGAGATAGGGATGGGATAACTTTGTTTCGTTAGTAGGGATAAGGATGAGGACATGAATGGAGTTTTCATAGGACGGGGATGGGGAGAGGCTACTCGTCCCCGCCCCACCTCGTTGCCATTCCGAGACAAACCACATTTCAGTCCTCCTGCTCGGATGCAGATGAAATCCGATAATCCAATGGATTCAAATTCGATCAGATTTCAGATCAAACTCAAAAGAAGTACATCCGATCTGATTACAGCCCTAGGGCTAGGGGTGAACAAAAGAAAAAACCGAAAAAACGATTTCAGTTTGGTGTTTTTAAAAAACCAAAGGTACCGATTCGGTTTCAGTTAACCAATACAGAAAATCAGTGATTAACCGAACTGACCGGTATACATATATTTCTATATATTTATGTATATTATATATATTATAAATTAATAAATATGTATTATATATAAATATATATTTATAATATATGATATATTATTTATTATTTACAATATAATATTTATGTATATTTATAATTTTTTATTATATATTTATATATTTTTTTGTAAATATTGTAAAAAATCAAAAAATCAACAACCAAACAACTGAACCGGTCAACCGATTAATTGACTGGCTTCAGTTCGATTTTGATTACCAAAAACCGGTAGTACCGGTTCGGTTAAAAAAAGCCTAACCGAACCGTGAGCACCCCTACGTAGAGCTACCTTTGGGAGGGTTACTAAATCTATCTTTTCCAGGTAACTATGGTTCGAACTTCTCGTTTCTTGGTTCCCAAGATTTTCCTGTTAATCTATCACTCTCTACGTTCCTCTTTCTCTCCCCGTTTAGGTGTGCGTCGGTTCTCTCAAACTACTGCTTTGATTGAAGGAGTATTACTCTTGTTCTGGAGAGAGCTTGCAACTCGTAAGTACTCTCCCCTCTCCCTCTCCCTCTCTCTCTCTCTCTCTCTCTCTCAATCAAAGTTTCTGCAACGACCAACAAGTTTTCTAATTTCATCTCGTTAACGGTTAATGCCAAAAAATCATAGACTGTTTTGACAAATCCTCAATTCACAATACATGGTTAGCCATTAATTGCTGGAACTTTAACCAGTGAACCCAGAAAAGAAATTCCTAATTTACAATGCAGGTTACTATGGATTGTACTTGAATCTTGAATACCCTTGATTGATGAATGTTTAACAGTTTGAGACCATCTTAATCCATTGCACATCATAATAGTGAACGTCTCAATCCATGGCTTTTCATTTTCTGAGTCGTCCTAATGGATGAAACAGTACCAGCAAAAACATTGGTTCTGGTCCGGATTGGTTGTTCTCTCCAATCAACGAGAAAACTTCCAACTCCGAGCCCGTTCGAATTGAGTTATGTGCTTATGTTTTTGCCAAGCCACACCCAGAAATTAGACATACACAAATGGGTTCATGAGTCGGGCCAAGAATCACCCATTTCCCCTGTTTCTTCACTTATTTCTTTAACTAGTTTATATCCCGACTTTGGTTTCTGTTGATATTCGCATGATGATAGTTTTCTGACTTGAACATTTCACTACTATCACATATACTAATTTCTTGAATGGATAATGCAGGTTTTGATTTGATTTTTGGTGGGCTTTCAAGAAAGATTTTTGGTGGGAGATTCAAAACTACAAAGTGAGAAAGAGAGAGAAACAACACTCAAAATGATTCATCACATTTCTCGTTTTCTGTTTCTTTTAGTACTGGTATCTCTTTTACCACACTGCCAGTCATGGGGTTGGTTCTCTTCTTCCACAACAACAGCCCATCAGAATAATTACCCTTCAAAGACAGTGCTAGCCTCTGAATTCTCCATGGCGACTCTAAATGATAGAAAGGGAATTAAGTTGATTGAAAATGCAAGAAGCAAGTTGATCAGTTCTAATTCGTGTTGGCAAAATGCTTATCGGAATCTCTTTGCTGGGTGTTCAGAAATTATTGCTGATAAAGAGAAGCAATCTAGACTTGCTTGGCATCTCAGTGATTGCTTCCAAAAGGATTCTGGAAGAACATCTTTCCCCTCTTGTGATACTGGTACTCCCATGGTGAAATGCCTCAAGAATTTGGATGAGTTTGCACATAAAATTTACCTTGAATTCTTCCTTGAAACCAATTCTATCTGCCATCAGTTACAGTAAGTCATCTCTACCATACTCTTTTTATCATGTTTATCCATATGGGGTGCAATAAATCTGGCCAAACAATTGGACAGCTGGGCACAAAGGTCAATAAGTTTTAGGCTGTAAACAAGCCTTGAGTACAGTGTCAGCAACTTTGCACATTATGTGGCCACCTAAGAGTTTATTTCTTGAAAAATCATGCTTGGTCTTGGGCTTTTCTCAGGGGTGAATTTTCTACTTTGCGTTTCTATGCAATCACATCTTCTAACCACTTATTGAATTTTGATTCTGTTGTTCAAGGGCTGATGCGTTCAAGCAAGAAACTAAGAGGCTGGTTAATGATTTAAAGAAGTCTGCTGAATTAGCAGAAGACAAACTAGAAATCATAGAAGATAGATCAGAGCAACTATTACAGAATTCAAACCAAATCCATGATTCATTAACTTCAATAGATACAAAGACCCAACAAATAGTGCAGAAGTCAAAGGATGTTGAAGGTCAGATTGATGCTGTACTTGATAATTCAATAGCAATTTTTGAGCAATCAAAAGGAATTGCAGCTTCCCAATCGGAATTGCAAGAAGGACAGGAAAAAATGAAGGATATATTGGAGGGAGGGATGGCAATGCTTCATGAATCTTACCAGAGTTTGGGTAAAGAAGTGGAGAAGCTAAGAAGTGAGACTGTGGAGATAGAGAGGGAGATAAATAAAGTTGGGGATTCAATGTCCTTGAAGATGAAGAATCTTCAAGACAAAGCCGATGATATCGGGAATATTACAGGTTTATCATTGGATAAGCAAAAGCAACTTCTTGATGGACAGTCAGTAGCTCTTGAAGGCCTAGATTTCCTTGCCAAATTTCAATCTCAAGCACTAGAAGAAAGCAGGTAATAAATAGACCCAACTCCTTGTTTCTGCATATAAAATCAACAAAAATATATGGAATTTATCTTAATTAGCTATCCACTTTGAAATTTGCAGGGCTACACTGCAGAAACTAGCTGACTTTGGTCAAAAGCAACAAGAAGAACTTCTCCAGCACCAAGAACAACTCCAACAGGTCCATGATCATCTGGTTGAAAATTCAAGATCAATATTGGCAGCTCAGGTTTGTGTTCTCTCAGATTAACATGGTTCTTTGATAAAATTTATTGGTCATTTTGAGCTATTTGTAATGGTAACTCTCTTTATCTACAGGAAGCTTTTGAATTGAAACAAGAAAGCATGTTTATGGCTCTGGACAAGCTCTTCATGCTGCACAATGCTATCTTACTTGAATCACGTTCAATTAAAACTTTCTTCTTTTACTCCTTTGCTATCTTTATCTTTTACATGCTCACCAGTGCAAAGCAAACTTATTGTGTGAGGCCAAGGCTTTATCTAGGTATGATTTCTTACCTATATTTTTCAAAGTACAATTATTCATAAAACTCATTGACACTGATATTGAATGACTGGTTTTATCCTACAGGACTGTGTATCACATTCTTGGTTGAACTTGCAGTAGTCAGGCTTGGGGCTGATGACCTTGATCAGCAAACCTGGATTGCATCTAAAATATTAATGACTAGATCTTTGTTCCTATTGGTTGCTTCACTTCAGATACTGTACTCCATTTTCACTTATAGGTAAACTTTTGTGTATACCTTCTCCTATAGTAGGACAGAGACTGATCTGTCCACTGTCCTATGTACTGGCTCGGGTGTGTATTTATTTATCCCATGTAACCAGTTGAATCTATTTGATGGAGAAAGCGTTTAAATTTGCAGGGACTATGAAGTGTTAAATCATCAAATGCTTTTGAAACTCATGGAAAAGATTAACAACATTGAAAGAAACAAATTATTTTCCTTGGAGGACATAGAGAGTGATGTGAACTTATCTTCATGGATTGATACAGAATTACCAGAAGATGTTGATAATTGTGAAGACCCTGATTATACATTTCCAGAAGAAGTTGGAGAGAATTCAGTTATGACCACTTCAATTACAAGAAAGTATGATCTCCGGCCTCGCCATCGAAGGGGCATTTAGTTATTTCTCTCTCTTTGGAAGAAGATTAAGCTTTTGAGTATTTTTTAGCTATTAAATAATGAAAAACATTAATTATTCTTGATGTATTACTTCCTTTATGTTGTTAATAAAAAACAGAAGAACAATGAGGAATTTCACTGGAATCATGGATTGTTGAATGCTATACTATGTGGCATGGTTTTAAAAAGCGTCCGAGGCGAGGTGAGAAGCATACACCTTAAGGCAAGGCGATCAAAAATCACTTGGCCTCAATAGCCTCTTCAAGATATTGCAGGGTGATAGCATACGCTTCTCACCTCGAAGCATAAAATTATCGAGGCGGTAGCCTTGAATAATCCAATTTCTAATGGGGGTAAATATGTAAAAAGATGAAAAAGCATTAGGGATTTAGGGTGGGCATAAAAATATTGGGGTTTTCCCTCTTTTCTTCTTCCTGGTCCGCACTGAGAAGTGAGCACTGCAAAAGAACCACTCTAGTGCTCTCCTCAACAGCTCAACCTCCATTGAAATGGCGATCAAGGTGATTTTTCCTTCTATTTTTTTTTATTATTTTTGTAATTTTCCTGTGGTTCTTGGTTGTCTACCACATAGGTAACTCCAAGGTTTGAGTTTCTATTTGAAATAGAAACTGAAAACAGAGTTTTGTTTTGAGTTTCCCATCATTCCATTTTCAATATTCATTTTTCTTTTTTTAATTTTCTTTTCAGGTTACAACACAAAACAGAGTTTGGTTTGAGCTTTGAAGTTTGTAACAAACAGTCGACTAATCAAGTGATCAGAAACCAAGGTTAAGTTCTTATTTCTTAAATCATAATTTTCTATGGTTAATCTGCTCCAGTTAATTGGTTACTAAGGGACTTGCTCCAAAAGAAATGGATGTAATTTGAATGATGATTAGAAATTTAGAATTTAGAAAAAAGGATTTTAAATTTTGATTTCAAAGTTCAAACCAGGTTTTGATCTTTAATTAGGTAATTGGAGAACTTGCATATACTAATAGGAACAAATTCTGGTTAAATTTTCATAACTGGATGAACATGTTTGATATGCCTTGCTTGCTAGTTGGTGCTTTTAATGAAAGTGTGTGTACTAATTTAAACTTTTAAATGTTTTTCCTAGTTCTATTGGTAGGAACTAAGAAGTCTACTTATAGGAAATTCACTTCAAAAAATTTATTGTGATAAGTCACACATAATTACATAAAATTTCAATTATTTGTTTCTTTTTGTGCTTTTTATTAATTATGAATCATGTCCTGAGTACTTGCACTGGTTTTCCCTTCTGCTTTCGTATTATTTTCATTAAACTTTTACCATGGTGATGGAATTTGGAAAAAAGACCTTAATTCTAGGTTAATTCCTAGTTTCATATACCGAACAACACGCCTATGAATTAAGAATAGAAGCTCTCTTACTGATTGGTGTTCAGGGTAGGTGCCCACCCCACAATGTATCTTGTTACCTAGATGGGCACCTAGGTAATGCCTTGAAACTGGTATTTGAAGAATCTCTGACCAAGCAATAATTGGCAGGAAAGAGAAAATGTTCTATACATTCTGAAGGTGACTGTACTTTGACTGTGTCTCAAATCCTCACTTTGAACTATGAAGTGATTCAAAAGAATGCCCCCTTGTAGGATTATCAAGCTAAGACTACAGAATGCCCCCTCGGGGCACAAATTGGTTCATATTCTTCGAGGGAAGGGATCTTTTGTGGCATTGCATCAGAGATATGAGAGGCATGTTGGCTTTCTCAGGTTGTACTCATGGCTGCTCTGAGGAAGAAGCAGAAGAACTCAAGAGGATGAGGTTTGCTGTTCCCTCTGTTTAAGCTTTTGTTTTTTTTGGGGGAATGCTTTTCTCAGCATTAGAGGCCGTCAGATTTCCCTCTACTGTTGGCCATATATATGGTTATTCACGCATGTGATATTGTTAGTGTTCTATCATTTGTTGTGGCACGCCTAAAGTTTGCAAACTAAAAATAAGACCAATTGTATAACAGTGATTTTGTTAGAGGCCGTCAGATCTCCCTATTTTTATCTTTCTGGTTCAACTCAAGTTGCACCACTAGTGTTGCCAAGGCACTGATACCTTGAGAATACCTTAGAGCTAACATGCTTGGTCTGGATATCCTTGGCATATGCACATAATAGGTAAGGTCTCAGCACTTCGGCAGCATAGAAGTCACCTCAAAGCTCAAGCTGATGCTGCTGGGAACAGGCAAGACTTGTGAAGGCTTCCACGGATTGGTACTATTTCATGTTTGGTTTGTATCCAAAGGACGAAGATTATTTCCCTTCAGCCTTTATTCTTTTGTTATATATGCTATTCATTGGTTCAAAGCAATTGTCAATTTATTTGGCATAGTGAACATCAAGGTTTTAAAAACCAACCCGGAAACAGAACTATTTTGGTCACTGGTTTCTGGGTTGACGGTTCGACCATCCGGTTCAAATGGACAGTCTGTTCCAACTTAAGGGTGAAATGGAACCGATTGCTTGGGCAGTTCTCAGGCTGAATGGTCCAACCATCTGGGTCAACAACAGTTTCTCTCTCTCCAGCAGAGATATATGTAGTTGTGCACTTGTGCTTATAAGTGGCTGTTCTACATTCTAGACACCACCGGTAGCTGGTGGGTTGTGTGTATCATGAACAGGTAATCTAACCAGTCTTAGGCGTCCTTAAGGAATGCCAGATCAGCCTTAAAGGTTAAAGGCTTTGGATGTTATAACAAGTAGCAATAAAGATGGCATACAAAATGAATCCTGCACCAGTGCCAACGTCTTCTATTCCATGAAGCCAAGGCCTTTACAAGAAGCAGGAGAAATAAATTTTGCCAAGTTTCACAGGCAATAAACTACAGTTGCTCTACTTGGATTCCCAGAAAATGATTTCTCCTTGCTCCCCGACCAAACCAAGGTCTCTTAGTCTCCTTTCTTGATAGTATTCCAAACCATCCAGCTCCAACTCCCTTTTCTTGAAAATCCCATCAATCTGCTCCAACACTTTCTTTTCTCCAGCTCTTATACCAACTGCTATTTCCAGTCTTGGTTTCAGGTTTCTCCCTTCCCTAATCTTTTCATCCTGCAAATCCCGTTACTCAAGTTAGACTATGCACTTATGCTAGAAAGATAAATTCTAATATTTTCTTTTCTTCTTTTTACTGGGCAAACTTGGGAATGGGGTTGGGGAGGGTGAAAGGCAGGATTAGATCTCAGTTCAGTCGGAGTTACATCCACCAACTTAAGGGATGTCCTACAACATAACATGAACGTTTTTGAAATTGCCACATCAACAAAAGAATAAACAAATAAAAAGAAAACATGTTCATGAACTCTGTTTTAGTTTGAAAAGATAAAAATAGGTTGATTTTGTTTCAAAAAACAATGCATGTTTCTTTAAAACAGAAATTCAAAAACACACCAGCTGGTTTTGTTTTGATCTTGGAACTGACAACAAGAAACAATACATGTCCGTGCTGTAGTCATCACTCATCACCTACGGATGCGTTTGGTTCCTGAGGAAGAAATTATTGAAATTGGAAAAATTGTGGATACTAGTCAAACCAGTCAGATACTCGAATTTGACTACAAAACTGCAAGCTCTTTTCCTTTTTAGAGGGTTGATGATTTGATGCATCATGTACTAATGATGTGAAAAAAGAAAGCTGTCAATCCTACCTAGGTCATGTAGATTCTAACTATCCATATGCTTCAACCAAAACATTGTAATAATTTTCAAAAGAATGCCATAGATCAACTGGTGAATGTCAAGGAGTGGCTGAATTTCGAACTATAAGATGTAGGACCACCTATCAAATTATGGGTGTTGTAATGGATAGGGAACACTATGATTGTTTATGTACTTTCATTATTAAGATGTTAGTAGCAATCACATACCTCTTCAATGGTGGTGCTATAAGAAGATAGTGCAGTCCTGCAGGCATCTCTGACTACTCGACATATGAGCTCCTCATTGGCACGGCTGACTGGCAATTCAAGGTGACCCCAAACTGTGTTTCTAAAAACTGACTCCAAAAGAAATGCATCGGTTCCTCCAAGAGCTACCAGCCGTAGATATTGAAGCATTGCTGGTGGAAGAGGGCATCCCAGACAAATGTCAAAGTAAGCAGTTTCACCTTGACCATTGGACTCTGCAATGTCCAGCTTGTCCCCAAAAAATGGGTCTGATTCAGAGATTTCCAGTGTCAAAGTATATGTGTTGCGTTCTGGCTTTGGTTCAATAAATCCATAATCTAATGCGAACTCGGCATTGCTCTTACCAAGATCATATTGGATCAGGACCTGCCAGGAAATCCTGAGGGTTGTCATCTAAAACTGTTTTACAAGATCCACTTGAATTGGCAAGTTGTTCATTAATTAAGAAGGTGTTTTCCAACACTAGTGATTCTGATTTCAACAATTTCAAAAGTTGAAATCACTGCAAAAACATGAAAAACTCTCTTCTTTTTATTGATAATCATGAAAAACCCTCCTGGTTCATCATTTTGTTTTCATGTTTTGAAATTGACCTGTTGCAAATACCTAGGATATTCCATGATTTTGAAAGCTACATTTTGAAGCCTTTAAAGTTTGAAAATATTTTCACTCTTTGTGGGGCCCATTTTCAGTTTTATTTGCAATAACCAACAATGGCTTGATGAAAATTTTCATTTTGAGAAATAAATCAAAACCAAATCACTTTGTGGGACCAGATTTCCTAGAAAACAGATCCAGGAAAAGTGTCAATGTTGGTGAACACCCCCCCCCCCCTTTTAATTCTCCAAGGATATAACATTGTTTTTTTTTTTTGCTATGTTGGTTTAACATTGTCTCTCAGAAAGCCTACCTGCTCTCCAGCCTTGACAAAAACTGGGGTCCGCAAAGAAAACAAGAGGTCCCTCGAGAAGAGGCCAGCTCCTTTTATCTCCCAAGCATAGTCTTCTGTAGTTATGCTGGGACTGTGGTTGATCTAATCAATAAAGCAGAACGGTGGTGAAACTCCAAGAGAAGGTAAGAGGTTGCAACAACAACTGAACTATGAAGTAGCAGACAATGTGTTCTCATATAGTTGCTAGCATCATAGCAAAGTAATTTACTACTGAAATATTTCCATCCTCAAAAGATACTAGGCATTCATTGCAGTTGCATCTTAAGAGGATGACGACTTGTTTTAGCTTTTGCCTATTATTACTTGAAACTCAAATTAAAAACAAAAGGAACTTCTGGTTTACCAATTGATCCTGTGTTGTTCATTTTGATAACCATGGGTACTGTGTTATATTAAATCCATAAATCTGTCTATGATTCTAGCTACCATATTTTTACTGTTGAAATTACAGAAGAACCATTAACTACCACCAGATCTTAGAAAAATCAATATTTTGCACTTTCGAGGTCTACTCTAAATGCTTGGATTTTTTGACCTATTGATGAGGAAAAAAAGCCTACTGTTCTGAGGCATATTATGGTTAAGGGATTCAATTCATCCTGGATATATCTTAGTTTGTACTATGGGGTTAGCATAACATTTTCTTGTCAGACATTTGGGAAGGTACAAAGTTCTTACCAAATCTGCAGGAGGAACTAGAACAAGATTTTGTCCACGTGAAAATGCCCTTGACCTGAGTATCCCAAATGCCCACAAGAAATCATCTGGTGTAATAGAAGGGAAAAGATGTTTGTTTGGGAGTATTACTTCTTCTTCAACTTTGAGAAATTCACTCTGAACATATTCTTTCACACCCAAGGTTGTGCTCAACAGTTGGGTTCCTGCATAAAACTCAATTCAATCTATATAAAAAAATGAGTGGTGAAAGTTTAACAAGACATATTGGAGCGCCGGTGGTATGCAAGCTGCCCGACTACAACTGATGGATAATCTGAGGTTCTGTCTGCAACTTCATGGCCATGGTGCAAAAATGGCAACCGATTGAGCTATATGCTGAAACCCTTTACTAACACCTAGAAGTTACTCTGTTTAGCTCGACACTGATATTCCCAATTAAGGAATTTGTAATATCATATTCCCATGAACACATTAATTAATTGACTGAGACAGTTTCAATAATGAACTAGTAGGCGATCCCAAGCATGTGGTTTATACTTTATAGGAACGAATTTAATAATCCATGAACTCCCAGTGGAAAGATAGATGCTTAATACGAACTGTCTGCATTCCCCATACAATTCCAATTATTCAAATCAGACGAGCCTACAACAACTCAACCAGGTGGTCTGAATCACAAACTCGTTAATATCTCTTTTTTTAACTGCACATTTCTTTTCTTTGTTTCCTTTTTATTTGCCTGTACGTTAATGAAACCCTTTTGCAACAAGGTCATATTATGTCAACCCAATACAGGAAATTTCTAAAGGTCTATAATTCTAGTAGCCTTCTTGAGGTTTCGAGTATCTAACCATATTACTAGAATAGTAGATTTAAGTGAGAGACTGTACTAACTAACTACTAACCTTGAAGCTCAGAAAGCTCCTCTTCTGACCTGTTCTGGAAACATCAAACACCATATTAACAGCAGAATAGCTAATTGTTAAACGATAAAACGTTACCAATATAAACCAAGATAAGAATACTTTTGACAAAATGTTTTCTTCTACACCTGTCAAATAGTTTTCGGAGGGAATTGAACTGCACAAATCAAACAGGCAAAGAAAACTACACACACCAAAATATAGTGGAGTTCGTGATTTTTGGAAGGATATCGAGGTAAGAACGCCACGGCGAATCCTCTCTCGACTTCTCTCTAATAAGAAACAGAGCTATGGATGCCCACGGCTTCAGCCCACCGCAGACCTTCCCGATCTCTGAAGCCGCCACGGTGTCGGCATTTATCCAAAGCCTACTGGGTATTTCCAGAACCACCTCGTTCCGTGAAAAATCCCTTTGGGCTACCAGTCCCAGACCTTCCGGCACAACCGCGGGCTTTACAGGTGGAGATTTGGTTGGTATAACTCCCTTGTCACAAACCCATCTCCAAAAGCTTTGGACAGTCGGTGAAAGTGTGGTAGTTTCCGGCGAACTAAGAGATTTTACAGAGAAAGACCTTGAACAGAAGGTAGGTGTCCTGGTTGGGGGAGAGAACAGCTTTATGGATTTGTTAGAGCAGAGGAAAGAAGAAGAGGAAGAAGAGAGGGAGAAGAGGGAGGCCATTTTCCCCCGCGGTTTCTTTGGTTTGTCTCTCCTTCCTGATAGATGGTTGTTTCTTTGGTTTGTATTGTTCGTGGATAGGACTTAGGAGTTCGCTTTGGCTCCTTTTAACGAAGAAATCCTCCTTTTGACGCCGGATTAAAGCCACGTCAGTGATGTCACCTTTCCGAATAATCTATCCTTCTAAACGGAAACGGATATAGATGGAATTTATTTTTGAAACTTTTACTTGGGAGGATGGTGTTAGTTGGTTTTGCGAGTAATAGCTTCCAGCTACGCTGTACATCTATATGCTGGTTGATTTTGGTGTAATTGGATGCAGAAATGTATAGTTGAAGAGCTCTTACCTTTTAAAATATTGGGTAAATTTGTTAAAACCTCCTTAAAGTTTTTGGATGTTGAAACTCTTTCTGATGTTTGATAATTGCAATCATTTTTGCTGAATTTTTTGATGTAGTTGTATGTAGATTCCCTTAGTTAGAAATTTAGAATATTCTAAAAAGAGACAAAAATGTCTAAAATATTCATACAATTACTTTTGACAAAATATTTATTTTTCAAATGTTCTCTTCATATGAATCATTAGCTTAAACCCTTTCAATCCCTTTTTTGAAATTGATTTATTTTCTAAATTTGTCATTCATATCAATCATTCAAAGGGAAAACTACAACTTTAAATTCTCTATTTTTATTTGTTGTTTATGAAATTTATATTGCTTTTTTTCTGTAAAAACCAGCCTCAGTAGTAATTGTATGAACATTTTAGACATTTTGTGTCTCTTTTCAGAAGATTCCGATAGAGAGGATTTACTTACAATTATATCAGAAAGTTCAGGCGAGATAATTGAAATTATCAAACTTTAGTGAAATTTTCAACATTGATCACAAACTTCAGGAAAGATTTCAATAATTTACCCAAAAATTAAGTACCGGTGATAGGGGTGTGCTTCTGTACCAAGTGGAAGGTTGACGTGACCATGTAAGTCATCCATTCAATGGAGATATTTTAGTTTCAGATTAGCCAAATATTGTCTCTAGTTTAAAGCCTAAGAAACATAATAAGTAATTTAAGGTGGGTTTTGCTTGAAAGAAAGGACAGGGAAAATTAAAGGAAATCTATACGTTATAGGTTTCTTATCCTTCTTTTTCCTTCCTTTTCTTAAATAAATTCCCAAAAATATATCATGTAAGTATTAACTATGAGGACACAATTAACAAACAAGTGATTTGAGCACGGTTGTAGTGGTATAAAATTAAGATTTCTGGTCTTTATTAGCATGACTAAAGGATTTACTCTTCCTGACCCCAAAAAAAAATCATGGGATATGGTGATAGTGGAATTTGATGGCATGTGGGATGACATTTTCCTAAAATATTTTGGCTATTTTGGAAGCCTGCAGCGAATAGCATCTCATAATGAGTGTGGGTAAAATAGTATTTACACTCAATACCTTTTTAGTTGAAAAGACAAATGAGGATCTGAATTAACTAAGTATCTGTTTGGCATCGATGTTGTTGCTTCAGAAAATGGTAACACATCAGTGTAATGTTGGAAAAAACAGTGCTCTAGGAAATGTCAGTATGTTTGGAACCGTTTTTTTAGGCACTCCTTGGAAATCAAGAAGGCGTCGTTTGGAGCAATGTCAAATTTGATGCTTTCTTAGATTGGAGCTCATTGTTGCCAATGAGAACATGATGTGGACTTCCTATAATGGGTACCAGTGCTGAAAATAGATATGGAGCATTGGTACCAAACAGAAAATGTTGTTGTTGCTCCATAAAACGTCATACTTGACAGCAACGTTTCCAAACAAAAAAAATGCACCATTTTCTAAGAAAATGATGTTTCCAACCCACACATCCAGCAGCATGGTGCTGTATTTGCAGCATCAATGCCAAACATATACTAAGGTGTCATGTGTAAAGCCTCCCAAAACATCCCAAACTATTTTTTCCAAACAACCAAAGTGAACTCAAAGATAATGCGATATAGACGAATACCATACGGGAGGAAGCAAGTTAAAGTTTTCGTCATTCCACCTATAGGTCCTATACCACATGTCCATACTCTTAAAAAGTAATGTGTCTACCAATGTTTAAAAAAGGAAAATATCTGTGATGATGGAAATACATGATATGGGAAGGGGTTTTTTGATAAAATAATTACATGATTGGTTACCACTTTAATGATATTGGTTGATTGGTTTCAGGATTTTTTGATACCATGTCCTCTCGATATCATGCTTAAACCTTTGAAAAAAATATCTCAAAATTAAATTATTTTTTTCTCTAGTGGATCTATGTAGAAGTTAGTATGGACAATTGTCCCCACTGACATTTGAAAATGTTTTATGTGGTTAAAAAAAAATTTATTTATTTTTGTTTTACAATTGCCGCTGGTCATATACAAAAGAATGACTTGTATGACACCCACGTCTCAGGGCCCATATAAAAACTTACTTAAAATCTGAAATTAAAAATGAAATAATGAGAAGTTACATGACTCTTATACCCTCTTTTTTTTTCTAATATGGCAAGCATTACCCCTATGAATTAAATAGGTCATCCTAACTATCTATTCTCTTTTCAAGTTTAGGATATGATTGAAATAGGTTAATGGATTGGGAAGGAGAAAATTGGCGAGATGAACCAAGTAGAGTTATTCCTTCTATCTTTATTCATTTTTAAGGCTTAGTTTGGGAAGAGTACAAATATAAATATGTACAGTGCAAAACCTTGTATTCTGTATTAATTTGTATTGCTAAACCTTGTATTTGCACTACACATATTTGTATTTGCAATATTTCCAAATTAAACCTGAAGGATGGAACATACTTTGAGTTTGTTGATGTATTTTTCCCAAGTGAGATCTTTTACTTGGGGTGTTCTTTTTTGGATTTTGAAATGGGAGAAAGTTGGTTAATGAGATTTTAATTCTCATTGACCAAAAAATGCATGTTCTTTCATCATATTTATGTTGGGACAAAGGAAAATTTATTTTCTTGGGTATCACTTATCTGGGCATCACTTACTTAGTGATACCCATCTCCTAGGTGGATTAATAACTTTCCCACTTGAGGGTAAAGTTGCTAACACTTGAATGAGACAAAAATGCCCCTTTTAATAATGGTTTTTTTATGGCTAAAATGGTCATTGCCTTATTTACATGGGAAATAAAAGAACATGGGTAAATGCACTTACTCGGATAAGTCTTTCCTGGGAAATACTTACACTAGTAAGTTCATTTACCCATGTTCATAACCCTTAGTTTTTCTTTAGGCCTCGTTCGCTTTTCGATAAGTTACTTATCCAAGTAAATGCATTTACCTAGGTAAGTGTTTTCCAAGAAAGACTTACCTGGGTAAGTTCATGAGAAACACTTACCTGTTTATGTTCATTTACCTATGCTCTTTTATTTCCCAAGTAAATAAGGCAATGACCATTTTAGCCATGAAAGTTCATTATTAAAATGGGCATTTTTGTCCCATTCAAGTGTTAGTAGTTTTCCTCATAGATGAGAAAGTTATTTATCCACCCAGGAAATGGGTATCGCTTTGGATAAGTGGTACCCAGGAAAATAAACTTCTCCTAGTCCCCACATAAATATGAAAAAATAACATGAGTTTTTTTGGTTAATGAGAATCAAAATCCCATTGACCAACTTCTCCCTCTCAAAATCCAATAAAAGAACGCCCCTTGAGTGAAAATATTTTAACTCCAATGTTATGACTAGGTTGTTATGATATGCTTGCCCCCACTCCTGGATTTACTATTAGGTAGATTAACGGTTTAACAACATAGGTCAAACAAGTCATATTGTGACATTACAAATAATACATTTTTAATGTTATATATCAATCATATTAAACAAAAATAAGTATATAATTTTTGTTTGAAGTTCAATAAGTATGATGAAACACAAGGTTATTATCAATAATAGAAATGGATAGAAGTAAAAAAAAAAAAAAAAAAAAAAACAAGAATATGAGGTTTGTTGTCTGACTTGTACTAGGTCCAAATGGATTAAGTAGTCCCATCGATCGGCTGGCTCAACAATGGACTGAAAACATTTTAGTCTCTATGTTTTCTCCCAAGGTCTCTTGTATTGAAATTTGTCTTGTTTGATATATATTGTTGATCATAAAGCTGTGATTTAATTGAGGTAAAGGATTTGCCTCGTGAATGCTCAAGCAAGAGAACATAGAATAGGGAGAGAGATGCATAGATTAATGATCTTAGGATCTGCTTCCTAGCTAAGATGTGTTTTGCCTCAATCCAACGTCATGGAGTCTTGTTTGGGGCTTTGGACATAGACTTTGATAGTGTAATCTCAACTTTTCAATCAAAGCAAAATATTTGATTACAATATGTGAATACAACTTGAATATGACATAAAATTAGTGGGTTTGGATTCATCATAATTAACTTAAAAATGGTATATTTATACTCAAAATTTCAAGTATTAGATCATGCATGTATGTTTGTATGAATACTATATGATAGACAAGAATGACATTGAATGGTTTTATGAATTTGTTTAGGTAATTGATGATTGAATGATTATTTTACTATTTAAGTTTATTTATTATTTAATTTAAAAAGATTAATCATATTGGTTTCGTGTTAATTTGGGTTATATGTGTCATTTGGTATAGAATTAAACATGTTAATCATATTAATTCAATTTATGTGTGTCATGTAATGTTACTCGTATGATAAACATGTCGTATTCATTTTTAAAAATTTAACATGATTGATTAATCATATCATATTTAAATCAATCCATATGTCTAAATAACCTATTTCAAATAAGACACGAATACACGAATACAAACATCACAACATGAATTGCCACCCTACGTAATTAGGGGAACATGGAGAATTGAGAATAAGGCTCAGTTTGGAAAATGTATAAATGCAAATATGTAAAGTGTAAATACATACAAGATAATACAAAATATAAGGTTTTGCACTCTATACATTTGCATTTATATATAAGTAAATACAATAAACCCAAGACATGTTTATAAATATGCAAAACAAAATTTGACTTACCTCCAGCCATTGTCTTTGTTGCTTGGCAAGATAATTTTTGTCTCAAAGCTGAAGCCACATCCGATCACCTTGATGCCCCAACTCAGCAAGATAACTTTTCTCTCACTTTTTCTCTCAATTTTAGATGATGTGTGAGCAAAAGAGAGTAGTGAGAGGACAAAAATAATGGGCTTATATAGTTGTCTACCATCAAAACAGTTTTAGAAAAAGAAACCGAAACTTAATTTCGCATTACTGCTATCATTTGCACCACAATTATATAACGTTTTCACATTACACGATGCACCACAATTAATGTAACGTACACGATGCATCACAATTAATGTAACGTACACGATGCACCACAATTAATGTAACATTTTCACGTTACACGATGCACCACAATAACGTTATTAATTGGTAAAAACGTTACATTGTATTCCTTTCAAACAAAACCTAAGCCTCAGTTTGGAAAATACAAATATATACTGTATAAATACATATAAAAAACCACAAAATACAAAGTATGGCTCAGTTTGGAAGGAGTACAAATACAAATATGTATAGCGCAAAACTTTTCATCTTGTATTATTTTGTAAATAATTGTACTGTATATATTTGTATTTGTACTTTTTCCAAACTGAGCTTAAGGTTGTGTTTAGTTACAGTGCAAATTCATTTGCATTGATGCAAAACTATGATAGTGCAACTGATTTGGGTGCAAGTTTTGATTTATATTTGTTTTAAATTTTATCTTATTTTATTTGGTTGCAGTAAAAATAAGACTTAAAATAGAATGAAGTAAAATCTAAAGTAAAATTAAACTAAAATTTACTTCCTTTTTTTTCATTTACATTCCCATAAATTTGTACTAATACAAATAAAATTTGCATTACAATCAAACACATCCTAAACAAAAAAAAAAAAAGAGAGAGAGAGAAATGCAATATTATGTGTAACATCGTCGAAGTTTCAGGATTCATTGTTCATTGGTAAAGGTGGGCGGTGGGCCCATCTACCCCTTCCTACTATCTTCTACTTTTTTGAGGATACTTTCGTGCAACTCTTTGTAGCACCCATGAAAAGAGTAAAAGACAAAATTAGTCATGCCATCTCCGTTGGTCCCACTTTTTTACAAACCTCCCTTGTATCCTTCCCATTTTAGTTTTGCATGAAAATCCCTTGGTTGTGTTTATTTTATAGAAAACAAGAGAGAGTTAGGAATGGCAACGGGGCGGGGATTACATTCCCCATTCCCGACTCCAACCCCCAAATCACCCCCCAAGAGAGAGGACTGTTGCGAGAGTTTACGTCAACGATGAGAGAGAGTCCGAAGGGTGACAGTGATGGTGGTTGGCGACAATGACAAAGGTTGAAGGAAGATCTTTGTTCTTTGAGTATCTCTTCTCTTAGTTCTCTGGCCTCTGTCGAGACTCGAGACTTGAGTATCTCTTCCTCTCCTCTGTTCGATGTCCGACGGGCAAGTGGGCAGTGGTGACAGTCAGTGATGGCGGTCGACGATCGGCTAATCGGCGATAAAGACAAAGTTAGGGTTTACTAGTTCAGTCGCCTCTCTTGTCTCTTCTCTCTGTCAAAGATTGGTCGATTTTTAAAATTTTAGTCGAAGGGTTTTCTTCGAATGTTTATGTTTTACTGTTTTACGAATAAATTAATAATTATTAAAACTATATAATATAATATATAATTTATAATTATAATATTAATTGGGGGCGGGTCAGGGCAGGGATTGCATTCTCCATTCCCGTCCCCGAACCCGATCAGGGATTCAGGGACCGCCCCATCCCCGACCCCAACCCCAACCCCGCCAAAGTGTCCCTGATATCCAACCCCATCGGGGACGGGGAAAATTGCCACCTCTAGAGAGAGTGGAGAAAAAGTTTATGAGAAATTTATTATAAAATTTTCCTCAACCTTTTTGTTTCTCTTATAAATCAAAATATAACCTCATTGAAACAGAGAATTCGTTACAATATCCCAAAAAAAACACCTATATCTAGCTGTCTTGCATTTGACTTTCTCCCAAATATTAGGTTACAGCAGTTTAACTTTTATGTCGGAAAACAACTCTACATATCCAACATGGTTAGTCTGGGACCCACTGAACCTTCGTATGTCTAGCTCAATCCAACCCGGCTCTTGCTTAGGCTTATAGTTTGGGCTGGGCAGTTCATTGGCCAGTTGGCCTCATCTCATGGGTCATGGCCTGAACGTCTGTTATGATTAATTATCCTTAACTTTAGCTCAAGGCTATGGTTATACGTTGGATGAACCGACAAATACTGAAAACTCGGTAATGTAAGGGAAAAAACATGGTGAGCTTTTTTTTTTTTTTTAATATTTGGTGCCATGCATTACCAATAATAACCGTTTTTTCTCTCTAAATCGATGATCGTAGAAATTGATTCCACATCAATGTTAAAGCGAACTAACTAATATATCAACAAGTCACTTTTGATTGGTTAAAAATATGGGGAGTTGAGTATCATACCAGCTGATCTGACTTTTTTCTTCTTTGTTTTTTTTTTCACCCAATAAAAAAAAAAAAATTGGAGGAATTATTATTTATAATAATAATCCGGTTTCAGCTGATCGTAGAGTAGTGTATTGTATTATTTCTTCACCCATCAAAAGAAAGTGGAAGTGGGTATTATCTTCATACTGGTTCTAATAATAAGGCTTGACTTGATGAGGTGATATCAAAAGCCGGGCCCTATTTTCTTTTGACTGTTTCTCCTTTTAAAGAGAGACCGTGTCAAGTGATTACTGGATGAGCAAATTAAAGTTCCGCTTTAATTGTTGTGGAATGCACTGAAGAGTGACTGGTGACTTTGTGAGTGACTTTTAACCTGTATCTTTTTTTTTTTTTGTTGATATTATTAGATGGTGAGCAGCTTGATTTCAATGGATGGGCCATCTAAACTCTTAAGGCAAAGCAATGATGTAACTCCCAGCCATAATTAACGGAAAAAAAAAATTTTTTGATTCAATAAGCGGCGTCCCATCAGGATCAGGTGTCAATTCCATACCTGGATTATACCATTCCAATTTCCTACTCACTTGAAATTTGAAATCGTACACACAGGACACAGCTGTCCCTGTGCTGTGCTGTACGCCTCTTTCCTTTGTCTATTTTTCTCTTTTCCTTTTTTTTTTATTCTTTCGTTGAGATTGGCCATTGGGTAAACAAATCAATGTTGGTTCAAGGCTCCAAGCAACCAATTTATATCAATGTTGGATTCAACTATAAAAACCCCTTTATTATATTATATTAATGTATGTCTGATGTACAAATAATCTACTGAAATGAGAAGTGGGAGATTGGAGATTGGAGTGGAGACCTTCATATATAATTATTAATCCAAGGCTCATCTCGGTAAATTTTTTAAACTATCTTTATGATTTAATTAACTGACTAAGTGTATCTTTATTGTTTGAAAATTGAGTAACGTTATTTTTACTGTTTTTAACAATTGACTAATTCTATACTTATTGTTAATATTCCTCAAATTTTCATTACATGTGATATCATGTGACTAATATATTTATTGAAAATCCAGAAAATACCCTTCTCACCTCCATTCCTAAAACACCATCTCTGCAATTGACTAAATGAAAAAAGAAAACATTTAATTGGTAAAACCATCGATCAAGTTCTCCCGAGTGATGATTAAAGATCTTGGATGCCAAAACTAAAATAGTAACAATAAGGGTAGATCGATAAGAAAGGGGAACTTATGGTCAATCTGAATCCCAGTATAGTGAAAATCAACAGTCTCAACTCGATCAAGCTTACAGACAAATAAGAAAAAGACGGGGAGAGAGAATATGATGATACTTGGAATCTATCATGGAGGGTAAAACAGTCTTTTTCATATTTATATTGACAGACATTAATGATTGCGAAACATTAATCAATTGTTAAAAACAGTAAGGTAGCATTGGTCAATTTTCAAAATAAGGATAGTTTAAGAAATTTACCATCTATATATGTGTTCTGAGTAAGTGGGGTGGGGAGGAGAAATAGGAAAAAGGATGAAGTTTGGAAGGGAGTTTGTATCGCAGATGGTGCTGGAATGGCAGGAAGCTTACATGGATTATAATTATCTCAAGACCATACTGAAGGATATTCTCCGTTTCAGACAGCAACGACGGGAGACTACGCATACGGGGGAGAAAGAGAAGGGTGCTCTGAAGCGAAGAGGGTCCTTGTACAGGGCATTCAGTGGGTTAACTCGCCATTACAAGTCTGGCGCTTCCGGCGATGATCAGGATGATCAAGTGATACTGGTGAATGCAGTGCATGGGGAGGGGTCAGATGAGCGCTACGAGACCTTATTCCTCATGGCGTCGGACGAAGGAGGTGACTTCGAGCTCGTCTTCTTCAGGAGACTTGATGAGCAGTTCAACAAGGTGATTAAGTTTTACAAGGTCAAAGTGGAGGAGGTGATGAAGGAGGTCGAGGGATTGAATGAACAAATGGATACTTTGATTGCCCTCCGGATCATGATGGAGAATCCAGGTCTTTCCTTTGATGATGAATCTGTTGATTCGATATTGAACTGGGATACGTCTTCGGCGGAGAGAAGGGCTTCTGCTCGGATGAATTCCAGAGCTACTCGTACGTGTTTCTTCCATTCTTTCCTCTTCTTAATTTGATTTCTTTTTTGAAATTTTCCAGATTAATTTGGCAGTATAAGCGTACAGTAGGGATTACATATGTACGATACGATGACTAACCATCAATGACCAATGATCGATCATAGACGTACAATACACGCCAAGGGCGTCTGCGTCTTTTTGGTGCATGCGTAAGAGTATGAAAGGACTTGAACTGGGGTGACCATCCGTGACCGGGGAACTAGTGACAAGTGAACACAGCAGGAGCTCGGAGAATACATAACTCTATCCAGAGATCCTCCAACTGATGAACGTCCGCCGGCGTTCTAGCCTCTAGGTGGGGCAGCCGGGCAGAGCGCAGTGGGTGGTGTTAACAGGAGAATCGCGGGCGGCCTAGAGAAGGAATCAAAATGAAATGAAGTAGATAGACTTCCAACTTCCAACCATCTGATATTTTTGCACTGCTTCCAAAGCCAAGAATTTGGAAGAGTTTTCTCTCGATTTTCTTCCACCTTCTGCATAATTCACGGCTAACAACGTGTTATTATTAGAGTTCATTTGTGGTCCAACCAATATGGCCCATGGACTTCATTTCACCATGGTGGTATCCAGTGGGTATAGAACGTGGGACACAGTCACACGGGTCAAGTTGTTGGGCCCTAGACCATGGTAATGCTATGGTCCACTCAAGACATCATCAGTAGTTGGCCTGATGGGCCATAAAGAAGATATTTTTCTTATTTTTTATAGTGGGCTTCGTGCATAGGTCCAGAAACATGGGGTCAAGACTCAAAATATTGGGTACAACGGACAGTAGTGATTGATTGATCAAGTAGCATTTGCCTTTGGTGGGAAGTGAGAGTTAACTTTTACTACAACATTATTTCAGGGCCAAAAGCCTAAAACTATGAATCATGGCCAAAAGCCAAGAATTTTATTAAGTACATTATATTATAGAGATTTGTAACATAAACAATACAAGTAGATAGATAGATAGGGAGCAAATGAGTGAGGGAGGATACTCATGAGATTATTTTAACCTTGGTCTGTCTTTTTGGCAAAAACAAGAAAATGAGATTGGAAGTATAGGAAGTAGGGTTTAGAGAAAAATAGGGTGGGAGGGTTTGAATCTATTGTAGCTTTTTCTTAAAGAAAATAAACAATTTTTTTTTTTTAATTTTGGGAATTAAGTGAAGGGGTATTAGAGAGGAGTTCAGATCTCCTACTCACAAGAACCCTATTCACGTCTACCCATGCCTCATTACAGCTGTACATTGAGAGCATCTCCCATGTTTGCATGTTACCATTCATGGGGAGATGTTTCCAATGTACAGCTGTAGCGCTAGGCGGGTAGGATTCTTGTGGGCAAGAGATCTGAATTAGTTAGAGAGTTAGAGAGCACTTCTTAACATTTTAATGGGAATTTCTTGCTTGTTTTGGAGGGCCAAGGACCCACTTTATTACATATTTGCTACTACCTCCACCCACTAACTATATGGAGAGGAAAGGGAAACTTTGTATAGGTTTCCCTACTTTTTCCTTCAAACCAAACACAATCTAATGATTTTAACAAAAAACTTGTGGTGGGGGGGGGGGGGGGGGGTGGTCTGCAACCCCATCGCCATTGCCATGTCAATACATACATTGGAGGCTTTGATTTCATGGTTTTTGCACAGAGCTAAAGCCATGTCATAGGAAAAGTGGTGGGGTGATTACATCTAACCAAGCATGACCAAAGCCACCAATTACATGGGTATAGATGCAAAACCCTTGAAGAGGTAGAGGAGTGCAAAAAATTAAGGGTTTCTAGCATATAAGAGCAACTTTTGAGGTTTAATATCAATAAAAGTAATATATTTAAAAAAATTTCAAAAATAGGTTAACTTTTTAAAAATAATATCAATAAAAGGCAAAAACACTGTTCATTTTCTTCTTCTTGCCATTTGTTCATTAGAGCCGCCGAGCCGCCGTCCGGTGCAGAGGCGGAGGTGGCGGCGTTGGACAGAGAAACCACCAGCGCCGCCTCCGTCCACCTCTAGCAACATTGTTGGAGGCAGAGGTAGGGGTGGGCGGAGGCGGCGGCGTGCGGTGGCAGACGGTGGCGGACGGTGGCTCTGGTGAACAAATGGCAAGAAGAAGATGAATAGTGTTTTTGCCCTTTGTTGATATTATTTTTAAAAAGTTAACCTATTTTTTAAATTTTTTTAAATATATTACTTTTATTGATATTAAACCACAAAAGTTGCCCTTATATACTATTACCCAAAAATTAAAAGAGGAGAGAGGTTATATAGTAGTCATAATAGATTTGGAGAAAATGCACAGTATAAATTCATACAAAATAATACAAAATACAAGGTTTTGCATTTATACTCCTTCCAAACTGAGATTTGGAGAAAAGGCAACCAAGCCACTGATTGGCTTGCCAACAAAGTTACAAAGGTCACGAGCGCTTAATGAATTATCATTCCAAGTACTCTTAGAGAGGTCGAATTCACAGTAAATGATAGGGGCCATAGGGCCATGTCTCCTTGTTTTTAAAAAGTTTTATGCTTTCCAATGACATGGATTTAACAATTAAAATCCATGTGAATCAAACCGTTTCTTCATAAAGAACAAACCTGCTGCGACTGTGGTTGCATACGACACAATAAAATTCAACACATCAGATGAAAGAACAAAATACATGAACTGATATAATTTTTTTTCTCTTAAATATTGGTGTGTTTGTATTTCATTGGGACAGTGGTCGCATGCCGCCCAATGAAACGTGAACACGCCAGTGTTTTACACCAAACACCGGCGTTTGAGGGGTCTCCAGATTGTCTTGAGGACACTGGGATTTCATGTGGTAAATGAAAGCTTTAAGACTTTGCGACTTGCGACCCAACACCCAACCGATCCACAGGGCTGCATTTCTGATGGATGATTTGAATTGGCCTCTTCATCATCTCTACCATGTTAATTACTGAAAGTGGTGATGACCCATATACGTACCCTTGGGATTTTTTTCTTTGCTTTGTGAAGGTCCAGCCCCCATGGCTGTTATACAAGAAATTGAATTGAAGGGTGAACAGCGTCTGGAAAATCTGCACGTTAGAGCCACTGAAGAAGCACAAGAGAACAACCACAAGAACATCGGTGGAGGAAAGAAGAATATAACTTATAACTATAAAGCACCCCCTGTAGAGGTCTTGAAGAATGTGAAGATCAATATCATGCCTGAAACTCCGCGGTCGACTTTGAAAGGCTTCCTCATGGATTCCAAGACTGACTTGACATTTAGCAGGAAGGAGCTGAGGAATGTAGAAGAACAAATGAAAGCAGCGTTTAGTGAATTCTACCAAAAGCTTCGACTTCTAAAAAGCTACAGGTAACAGTATTTTCTTTGCTTATTATATTTCCTCCCAAGGAATGATAACAAAAAACCGTAAACAAATGTCATGCTCTGATTGTAATGATCAAGACTATGATATCAATTATCAAGGGTTCTTTTGATCCAAGAAGATACATGCCTTCAGAAGTTTTTTTTTTATATCTATGAACTGGAATAGGCTAATTTCTTTCTTTTGCGTGTGCATGACCTCTTCACTCATTGATATTTCAGCTTTCTTAATCTCTTGGCATTCTCCAAGATCACGAAGAAGTATGACAAGGTCAGATTCTTGAAAACTAACTACTGTTCTTTTCAATTTACTTAACTTATTCCAGGAGACTGGCTGTTTCATCTTATGCTTGTTCAGATTTACATTCATTGATCTCAGTTCATAAAATATATAGTCAATTTAATTACTTATACATGGGCAGGCTTAGATGAACTTGTGTTTGACTTTCACAGATGTGGTTAGTAATAGTTATCAGGAATGAGAGATTTTCATTGTTTTCTACTGATTATTGTCATATTGCAGATTACTTCAAGGAATGCATCGAAGACTTACTTAAAGATGGTAGATGATTCTTACATTGGAAGCTCTGATGAGGTTAGGCTTATGCACTCCTTATGAATTTTGGGAGCATAACATGCACAGTTAATCTTGTTTTAGATACTATTTAAATAAATGCATTTCAGCTTACCAATAAGGTATGTTTATGGTGGTGTTTGGGATTAATGGGTTTCACATTATCACCATTTTCATGCAGAATGGGAATACATTCTGGAGGTGATGTTAATTCAGGCAGAAACATTTCTGCAATGAGTTGCCTAGAATTTCAGGAAGAAAGATAATCCTTGAATCACCATTATGATGTGGCACATTGTAAAGTGAAACATTTCTGCAATCAGCTTGTTTCGATCAAATATATTTTTGAAAGAAATGATGCAGGATCAGGGAGGTGCATTCCTGATTTGAAACACATCTCCTCCAAAGACCCTCTATATCAGTTAATACAATGAACCAAATGATGTACATATCTGAATTTCATTGCTTTGATGATATTCTGTATTTTCATTAACTTTCCTACCATATACTTTTGCAGATCAGCAGGGTCATGGAGAGGGTGGAAACTACCTTCATCAAGCATTTTTCAAATGGAAATCGTAGAAAAGGAATGAAAATTTTAAGGCCACAAGCAAAGAGAGAAAGGCATAGAATAACATTTTCCTTGGGTAAGACCAAATAGAACGAGTAACCTCTTTTTATAAGATAGTAAAATATGATGTATGCATCTAAGCAAAGATGATCAGTTGATATTTCATTTCCATCTCAATGGTCTAATAAAAATAAATTTGTTGATCTGTTTATTGTTTTGCAGGCTTCTTTTCTGGTTGCTCAGTGGCTCTCATAGTGGCTATAACCGTGCTCATACATGCAAGAAATATCTTTAAGAGTCCCGGGCGCGGTCAATACATGGAAAACATGTTTCCACTTTACAGGTAGGTCTAAAGAGTTTACATAAAATTCATTTCACTGTAGCAAAATTCTACCATTTTTCTACTGCTTCAAACTTAAATTTAACTTATGGATTAAAAAGCAATTTAAGCTTAATTGCTTCATTATCGGAAGGTAGAATAAAGTCTCTTTCATTGTATCTTCTTACCCTTTCTAGTGTTTCCAGCTAATTCATTTCTCAATTTAATAAATAATCTTATTTTGTTGCAGTTTGTTCGGATTCATTGTTCTACATATGATTATGTACTCTGCTAATATATTCTTTTGGAGGCGTTATCGTGTCAATTATCCATTTATATTTGGCTTTAAGCAAGGAACAGAGTTAGGCTACAGAGAGGTCTTCTTTCTCAGTGCGGGCCTTGCCGTACTTTCATTAGCCGGTGTCATCTCCAACTTAGACATGGAAATGGACCCAAAAACACAGAGCTTCAAGGCATTAACTGAATTAGTTCCCTTGGGCCTAGTCGCTGTATGTTTCTTATGGAAGCTAAGCTTCTCACTCTCCTGTTGATATATGGATTAAGCCTGTGACAATTTGTAGTCCTTAGTGTCAACAATTGTATTTTTCTTACTAGATCTACCTGCCATGTCATATGCCCACATATTTATAAGGGAAATAAAACAAGATGACTCTTAAAATTGTCTGCTAATATGAACTACTTGCATAGTTTTTTTCCATACCTGTTGAAACAAATCTTTCCTGAATATGTGCTTCATGAACTAATATACAGAAGAAGATGCATGAAGGACATAATCAGGGTTGTATTTAGTGGTAATTATATGGAAACTCTGAAGCCTAGTGTCTTTTCTAGTTAGATGAGATGGGATTGCATTTGCCTAACAATCACTACTGGTATTTATTTTTTGCAGGTTGTGATTCTTATAATGTTTTGTCCTTTCAACATAATATATCGTTCAAGTCGCATCTTTCTTCTCCGATGTGCATTACATTGCATTTGCGCTCCTCTCTACAAGGTAACAAGAAAAAGGAATTGATGGACCTGGATAGAGAAATCAATACTGAGATTTTAATTTTAATTTTCATTTCTTTTGCAGGTTACACTCCCAGATTTTTTCTTGGCAGATCAGTTTACTAGCCAGGTTCAACATCAACATCTTGATTCCTGAAACTCAGACATACAGTAATTAGAATTAGAACAGAGCTTCCTAGAATGTTTTAAAACCATGGATACTCTGCCACTCCAAGATGTTTGAAGTATAAACCTGGACTGCATTTATATGTAAATGCATCCGGAGCATGGACACATATCTCCATTAGAAACACGTGTGATTCCCACAGTAGTTCTTTTTGTCTGCAGTTATCTAGAGAATGCCTTAATTTATTATCTCTATTCTTTTGTTGGTTTAAAAACATTTTTCAGTAGTATTGGTTTTTGTTTGGCACATGTATGAAGTAGCAGTATATAATTGTACATATTCAGTACTTTGTGATAGCTAACAAGCATTCATGGTTATGTCATTTCAGGTTCAGGCCCTCAGAAGCTTGCAATTCTACATCTGTTACTATGGTTGGGGAGACTTCACAAAGAGAATGAACAAGTGCAATCGCAGCGATATTTTCAACACCTTCTCTTTCATTGTAGCAGTAATCCCCTTCTGGATTCGCTTCCTTCAGGTAGCTCCCTCTGTCTTACATTCTCATAAAATGTCTGTAACTCTGTATATTATGCTTCGGCTAATAAAGTTGTACCTTTTTAGTGCCTTCGACGCTGGGTTGAGGAGAAAGATGCAATGCATGGATATAATGCATTGAAAAGCTTGTCAACGATCATTGCAGTTGCCATGAGAATAGCTTATGATTTGAACAAGGGATCGACTCTAAAGATCATGGCTGCAGCCAGTTCAGCCATTGCTACAATTGCCACTACATACTGGGACATTGTGATTGATTGGGGCCTTCTGCAAAGGAATTCAAGAAATCGTTGGCTGAGGGACAAGCTCCTTGTACCTCATAAAGCTGTCTATTTTGTAGCCATGGTAATCAAAGATTTGTCAAAGCAGCAGTACCAAGATTTCCATGACTATTTCTTTTGACATTTTTCTCTTCTTAATTAATGGATGCAGTCAGTGTTGGGTTTTTATGAAGTGTTCTTCCTACACAGAACTGCTGTTACAGCCATTGTTGCTTGCTTGGAGATCCTTCGCCGTGGGATATGGAATTTCTTCAGGTATGTTACATCTCATTTCTACAAACTGGTTGGCAGAGGTAACATCATATATCAATAAGATCCGAGCAACACATTTCAGTATTTCCTTTTCTGCTTTTCATAAGCCCACATTTCACTAATGAAAGTTGGATGATTAATTGACACAGATTGGAAAACGAGCACCTAAATAATGTTGGGAAATTTCGTGCATTCAAGTCAGTGCCACTTCCTTTCAGCTATGACCATTAATTACAATATTGAAAGGCATTCGGTATTCCAGATTCTGTGTCTGGATATTTTGCAGAATATGTAAATATTTTCTTTAAAAAAGAAGAAAACCCTGACAAAGGTTTTGTATTTAAATATTATAGGCTCTTAGCATAGTTTGGTCATTGGGGGGGCTCATGTCTATAGACTATAATATAATACTTTTCTCTGAACTGGACGTTCAAACCCCAACGAATGCCTATTCATTCTCAAACGCGGAACGGAAGAGCAAATAAAAACCCAAATTTTGACCGGTTCATTTTGCTTTTTCTGCTGGAACGATTTTGACCGCTCATGATATTATATATTAATTTCCTACTAGACTAGTTTGCTTTTTCATTTCTCGAAAGGTGTCAAATTGGAATTGGAAATCAACGTTGGCGACCATGTGGGCTCTCTGGTTGAATGGAACAAACTTAAACTTAAAGAGACTTCTGAGATGTTTCCATCAAATAGACAAATAGTCTTATCCATAGAAATGGGGCTAGCTACCAATACCAAGGACAGAAAGGGCATGCTGGTTGATGATAATATGTTATAGACTTATATCCCAAATTAAAACGGTTCTGTTTACTTTTGTCACAATAGCCACGTGGCAAAAAAGAATAATAAAATAATACACAGAGAAAGTAAGGTGCAATGGTGGAACCTGGAGGGGTCAATGGCTCATGGGCTCATGGCAGTCCTCAGTGTGATGGATTATTTTGAAATTGCAATGGGTCATGGGCTCATGGCATTGTTAAACTAGTTTTCATATTTTTTCTTTAATTTCCCTTTTCTTTCACGACCTAGTAAAAATTTAAAAACAATTTTTTGCTTATATTAAATTAATATAATTATCTGAAAAAAGAATGTATCCCAAGCTTCCCGCGTCGCATCTCATCCGTCCATCATATATTATATACCAACCCAAGCCCACCCTAAATTAAACCCGACACAAATCGGAATGGCCTTGAACGTGTGTGGGCTTTGACAGATTTACTTTGGCCTGGGTGGGTTTTTTGGGCTTCGAAGTCTTTTCAATTTTACCTCTCATTTTTGGGCTTTGTAATCCAATTTTGAGATGGAAAAAAAGAAATTCATGTGGGCTGGATGTGTCTCAACTCTGGATCTCCTACCCATAAACTCTTGCCACACACTGTGCATTTGGGATTTGGGAACATCTCACCGTAAATGACAAGAGAGATATTTTGAGGAGTATTCTACTATGTCTATTCTTTTCAAACCTGGACAATGGAGATGGACCACAAAACTGAAAACCATATATGGCTTTGACTAAATTTCTTCTTATGGGATTAGTCACCTGTATGATTCTTAGACTATCCGCCAGAATTTTCGCTGCATCTCCATTGACTGGTTATCCTCCCAGATTTATTCTTGGCAGAGCAGCTAAGCAAACTGCAGGTTGGTTGTAAATGTTTATTAGCAAAGGCATTCATCCATTATGCAAGTTTACAATACTGTGCCTCCCTAATTCCCATATTCTATGATACGGAAACATGTTTTACAGTACTAGTAGTAATATTGTAAAAGTGTTTCCTTGGCTGTAAATGTTGTACTTACAGCTTTGTAATGTTTCACTTTGTCATTACTGTATCTGGGTTCATCATTGTTTTGTGAAAATAAGAGTGGTCATAACAAAGCCACAAGTGCAACATTTACAGTCCCAGGTGTAGCTTGAGGTAACAATACCGTAAAACAACTTAATTCTGTAAAAATGCTCAAATGTAAATAGAAATGGAAGCTATGTCACAGCACTCTCTCACTCAATTTCCATACAATTTGATGCGTGTTTCAGCAGCTCCCTACTGGCAGGTAAGTCGGATGCCTGGCTGAAGAGTTTCTAGCCGGAAGGTGGCTCTGACACTTAGCTGAATAGTTCCTAGTTAGAAGGTGGCTCGGACTCTTAGCTGAACAGTTCTTAACTGGAAAGTGGCTCTGACGCCTAACTGAACAATGACAAGTTGTATAGTTTACTAGGGCGACCTGCAAGGAAACAGTGTCAGAGTGCCCGGGTTTCTTTACCCAGGGTGGGCACTCCGATGCTTAAGTCAACGAATCCGAGATTTTTTGAGAGAGCTAAAAGCGAAAGAAATAAGAGAGCTGTGAGAGCTAAATTGCGCATGTACCTTGTGAGGTTGGAGGTGAGGCCTATATATAGGCGTTGTTTGGCGTGGGCTTCATGCATCGCGTCCTAGATCTCCGGGTGACGTGCCTAACTAGTCCAAAGTCCCCGGAGGTAGTCATGCACGTAGGCTAGTCTGTGTGCCTTATTCGATTTCCTCTGAAACATTCGATGTGGGAACCAACTTCCGAGAGACCCGAGAGTGGCGTGATGCATGCAAAATTGGTTGGCGAGCATGTCTCGTAGGTCGCCACCTAAACCTCAATCAGGTCAGCAAGCCCTCAAGGGAGGTCGCTCCTCTCGTCGAGCTCACTTTGGTCGATACTAACGAGGTACCACAGGTCGGCCCTAGACGAGGTGTTGCTAGCCACCCTGAGTTGTGGACGAGATCGTTAGCTAGGTTTCCACTGGGTCAATGGAGGTAGGTCGCCAGGTTGACGGTAGAGGCAAGTCAACAAGTCGGCGGAGGCAATTCGCCAGGTTGACGGTTGAGGCAGGTCGTTAGGTCAACGATGGAGGCAGGTCGCCAGGTCGGCGATGGAGGTAGGTTGCCAAGTCGGCGGAGGTAGGTCACCAAATGGGACTCCATCATTTTGGCTAAGGCAAGTCATCGCCTATGTGGTGTCGGGATGTCATCTAGCTGTTCCGAAATGCAATGTGTCATGATGTTAGTGGAGGGTCAAATCTACCCTCATCACTATTCTATTGCTTATCCTCAAAGGTCTAATGAAATACGACATTCTATAGGATATATATACCTCATGGTTGAATATCAAGTCTAATAACTAATGGGTGAATTGCTGAAATCTCCCTTGAACTTTTTGGCATAGTTGCAAATAGATTCCTTTTGGTAGAATCCTCTAAATGAAAATGCTCAAAATATTCATATAATTATTTGACCAAAATGTTTATTTTTCAAGTTTTCTCTACACATGAATTTTTACTTCAAACCCTTCCAATCTCTTTTCTGAAATTGATTTATTTTCTAAATTTACCTTTAAATCAATGGCTCAAAGCTAAAGTTGCAACTTTAAATTTTCTCTCTCTATGTTTTCATAAAGTTTATTATTTTTTAAATAAAAACTAGCCTCAATAGTTATTACATAGATATTTTAGACATTTTTATTCCTCTTTTTATAAAATTCTAACAAAAAGGATCTACTTGAAACTGTATCAAAAAATTTAAGAAAAACGATTGCAATTACAAAACTACAAAATTTTAGCAATGATCCAAAACTTTAGAAAAGGTTTCATAATTTACTTATAACCAATTGGCCTATCTAAGAAAACCTTTTGATTGGAATTATTGTGGACCTGTGGTGGGTAGTCTATTAGAAAACATGAAAAGGGATGTCACTACTTAAAAGCAAGTTGGGTTCCAGTCCATTAAAATTAGGTCTCAAAAATGTATGATCTGTATCGATAAAGAAGGAAAAATAAAAATATCTTCCCCTGTTCATTGAGTTCAAATCTGCGCCCCATCCGCTCTCGCCCCACAAATGTCCCACACGCCCGTAGTGTGCCATCTGTCCCCCCCCCCCCCCCCAACTTGCTTTCAATCCTTTTTTTTGGATTGGCAGCATATACCGCTGTTTGATTCTGGTTCACTGAGGTGTTCTTTTGGGGATTCCCGCTGCAAGGTTTTCGGAGAGGAAATCCACACAAGGAGGGATTGTCGAGGAATGCGGTCGGGCCTTGATTTGCAAAAATTCCAATATGAGGGATTTTTCCGGTAAGGTTGTTATGCCTCAGATTGAAGCTCACCATCATCGGCAATCTCCCAAGTGATGCCGGGATCTCGTCGGAGAAATTATTGAAGGACAGGTTTAGAGTTCTAGAGAGCGATTTTAAGTCACCAATGATGGAGTGCGATCCGGATACTCCTAGCTGGAAGATGATCAGGACACTAGTCGCGTGGTGAGCTAGACTAAGCTGCAAGATAAAAGATCAGAGAACCCGGGGTGGCTGGCCCGGCGAGGTCACTCCGATGCTTAAATCAGTACTATATTATGGATGCGAGTTGAATGTTTGAATGCTAGAGTGCTAGTGAGCAAAGAATAGTGTGTACCTTCGCCCTGAGGATTGATGCCCTTATATAGTTGAGTAGTCGTGAATCTTTCAAAAAGGCTCTGGGATCTCTGGGCTGCATAGATAAGATCCGTAAGATCTGTTCCGTTTCCGAAGGAGAACAATGCGCCAGTTGATAAGGTTTATCACTTCCCTTCGATTCGAGCGGAGTGAGGATGAACTCTGTTATTAGTTGTCGTGATCCCAGGAGATTCGGAATCCGTTGGGAAAGTTTCTGGAGTTGATTACGTGGTGCTCCGGCTCTTTGATCCCGAACTGGAAACTCGGATCTTTGGCCCCGAACTAAATTAGGTGACGAGGTGCCTTTATAGCGAGGTGCTCAAGGCCCCAAACTCCCGAGCTACTGGCGAGGCTCCCTTGCTGAGTTGTGACCCTAGTGGTTGATCGTGTCCACGTGTACCTTGGTCGCTAGGTCAGGCCAAATCACCCCTCATCAATTGCCCCCCACTCCCTGTGCCAGGGGTCGTAACCCTGATGCGGGGAGTTCACGGTCAGCGCAAGGAGGTTGGCCCGATTTCTTCTTGGTTCACCTCTTATGGTCGGACTGATGTAACTCATGTGGCTCAGTGGAAAAAACCAAGTCGCGTGTCGAGGACGTGTGGACTCGATGCGGTTTGTAAACTCCGCGGACACCAAAAACTGCGCTCAACCAAAATCTTTCCTCGAGGGGAGTGCTGCCGGTTTTCACGAGAGTCGTAGGATCACATCGATCTGAACCATCAGTTCCCAGATATGGTGGCTATAAATAGGGGGACTCAGGTTCCCTTTCCTTCATCCTTCAAAGTACATTCGAGAGTTGAGGTCACGCATCCATTCTTCAGCTCAAGTCTTGTATCCGGGGTAGTTCGCTTCCTCTTTCGTCTTTCGGTGAGTACGCCTTGTTAGTTACTTCTGCTTATCCGTTCGCTTGAGAGTGTGCCACCGAGGTGAAGTTTTGCTGAATCCCCATCTCGGCACACCAGTTTTGAAACTTAATATCTTCGAACTGCTTCCCATTGTCGGATATCAGCACTCGGGGTAGTCTGAAGCGGCATACTATGATTCTCTAGAA
Source organism: Nelumbo nucifera (assembly GCF_055504915.1). Classification (NCBI taxonomy): domain Eukaryota; kingdom Viridiplantae; phylum Streptophyta; class Magnoliopsida; order Proteales; family Nelumbonaceae; genus Nelumbo; species Nelumbo nucifera. The sequence continues at coordinate 18,368,821 of NC_142652.1, read as the reverse complement.
GAAATTCTGTATGTTACGAGATGTGATGGTTACCAGGGGTTCTGCTTCCACCCACTTTGTAAAATAATCTACTGCTACAACCAAGAACCTCCTCTGCCCTGTTGTTGGCGGGAAAGGACCGAGAATGTCGGTTCCCCACTGCACGAAGGGCCACGGGCCGGTAAGGTATTTCAAATCAGCAGCAGGTCGGTGGTGGATATTGGCATGCCTCTGACATCTATCGCACTTCTTGACGAGCTCAAGTGCATCCGCCTTCATTGTGGGCCAATAATAGCCCTGCCTTAACACTTTCTATGCGAGGGCTCTGCCCCCCAAGTGTCCACCGCACAAGCCTTCATGGGTGTCGTGAAGTACGAGCTCAGCTTTTGAGGGTCGTAGGCAGTGCAGGTAGGGGTGCATGAAGGATCTCCTGTACAATCGTCTATCTATGAGGACGTACTTGGATGACTGATGCTCTACCATCCGAGCCGCATTGCATTCTGCAGGTAGGGTCCCATGGAGCAGATAATTCGCAAGCGGGAATGTTGAGCCGAGGTAAGTCCTCTATGTACACAGTTCACATAGTATTGTCACTCGTGCTTGCTAGACGTGATAAGGGATCAACCTCAGTGTTCTCGGGCCTCAGAATTTGCCTGATAGAGCAGGAGATGAAGTTATAAAGGATCTCTCTAACTTTGGCCAAGTAAGCTACCATAGTTGGGTCGCGGGCTTTGTGATCGCTAGTGACTTGGTTGACCACTAGTTGTGAATCGCTGCATACGATGAGGTGCTTTGCTTTCATTTCCCTTACTAGGTTCAGCCCGGCAATCAGCGCTTCATACTTTGCCTCGTTGTTCGACGCCTCGGATCCGAACCAGAAAGCTCGGTCATACAGTATCAGTCCTGCACTGCTTCCCCGCTGGTTGGATGAGCTGTCAACGTGGAGTAAGCTCGGTCAATTCGGGGGTCGTTGCGCCGAACGTGCACTCTACTACGAAGTCTGCCAAGACCTGGGCTTTGATTGCTGGTCGTGGCTCCAACTAGATATCGTATTCGCTCAGCTCAATGGACCACTTCGTTAATCTTCCAGAAACCTCAGGCTTAAGAAAAATCTGCCTTAGGGGTCTGTTGGTGAGAACAACGATAGTGTGGGCCTGGAAATATGGGCGTAGTTTTTGGGCTGCTATGAGCAGCGCGTATGCTAGTTTTTTGATCTCCGGATACCTAGTCTCTGCATCCTGCAAAGCTTTACTAACACAGTAGATGGGTCGTTGGACCAGATCTACTTCTTTGATCAGTACCGAACTAACTACTTAGTCGCTCACAGAGAGGTATAGTTTTAACATGTCCCCTTCTTCAGGTCGAGTTAAAACTAGTGCGGTACTTAGGTATCTTTTCAGCTCGTCAAAGGCAAGCTGACACTCTTCAGTCCATTCGAAGTTCTTGCTCTTTTTTATAGCTTTAAAGAAGGGTATGCATCGGTCTACCGATTTAGACATGAAGCGGCTTAGGGCAGCTATTCGGCCAATTAGCCTCTGGACTTCTTTATTTTCCAGGGTTCATATCTAGGATTGCCTTTATTTTTTCTAGGTTGGTCTCGATGCCACATCGACTGACTATATAGCCTAGGAATTTACCTGAAGTGACTCCGAAGACGCATTTATTCGGATTCAATTTCATATTATATTTTCTTAAAATTTAAAAAACATCATTTAAATCATTCAACAAAGAGTTCGAAAACCGGGTCTTCACGACCATGTCATCAACGTAACATTCTACTTTATTGCTGATCAACGGCTGAAAAAACTTTGTTTACAAGGCGTTGGAATGTTTACCTAGCATTTTTCAATCCAAAGGGCATGACCTTGTAACAATATAGCCCGAGCTCAGTTATGAAAGCGGTCTTGTCTTCGTCAACAGGATCCATCCTAATCTGGTTGTAACTGGAATAGGCGTCCAGAAAACTCAGCAACTCGTGCCCTGAGGTCGCGTCCACTAAGCGGTCAATCTTGGGTAGCGGAAAGCAGTCTTTTAGGCAGACTCTGTTCAGGTCGGTGTAGTCGACGCACATGCGCCACTTGCCATTGGCCTTCTTCACCAGAACTGGGTTGGCCACCCATCTCGGGTAATGGACTGGTATGTGGTTCATTGATCGAGGCACCGATCTGAAGAGTTCTGGCCAGTTCGGCGATAGAGACTGGTATGTGGATTGTTTCTTCTTTCAGGGCAGCTCGCTCGTTGGTATACTCCGTTGGTTGCTTAAGTTCGACGTCCTCTACTAGCTTTGTCTTTCCTTTCAAAGCGGCCATGTAACACTTGCGGGATCTGAGCTGGTCACCTCACACGACCTCCACTCTGTAGTCAGTTGGGAACTTCATCGCTAGGTAGTAAGTGGACACTATCGCATGCAAAGCGTGCATGATAGGCCGACCTACTATCGCATTATAGGGGGAGGGAGTCGTAACCACCAAGAATGTGTGCTCAAATCGTACGATGTTCGGCCACATGCCTGCCTCCACGGGTACTGTGACTCGACCACATGCCTGCCTCGCCGCAAAACCCTATCAAGGGTGTATCTTCCAGTTTCAGGTCGCTCTGTTGTAACTATAATTTACCGAAGGTCTCCTTAAAGAGTATGTCTTTTGAACTGCATGAGTATGCTAAGATGCGTTTCACGTCGAAGTCATTGATCCTTAGCTTCACTACTAAAGCATCATCATGCGGGTATTGGATCCCGCGCGCGTCATCCTCTGTAAAGTAGATCGGTTCTTCGAGCCGAGGTTGCTTTGGCGGGTTTACGCTTTCGTTCTCCAATTTGCGAACTGAGGTCCTCCCAGCTGCTGATGTACATCCCGCAATGATGGACCCACCTGCGATCATATTGATCACTCCGCGAACTGGCCTCTCCTCTGGTAGGTGTCGAGGTGGCTGCTCATTCTGCCTGCTAGTCTTGGGGGCATTCCTCCTCTGGTCCCCCTGTTGGTCTGTCTGTCGGTCTGCCTGCCCCCTCTCTTCTTGCAGAATGTAATTCTTCAGGTACCCATGATGGATAAGTTCCTCGATCTCATCGCGGAGATTCCTACAATTTTCCGTACTGTGTCCATGATCTCGGTGGAAATGGCAATAGAAATTTGGGTTTCTTGTTGTCGGGTCTCCCCTCAGCCTAGGAGGCCATTTGACGGAGGCATCCTTAATAGCCATTAAGATCTCTCCTCACTTAGCATTCAAAGGTGTATAGTTTGTTCTCTCCACGGGGTGGGTCCTGGAACACCGACCTGACTTGTGCCCACGCGAAGGGGATCGACTTCTTGACTTGCTTCTTCCCCTACTCGGGGACTTGCTCTTCTTTCTTTTCTGCCCACCGTTGCTCGTCCCTTCATTCTCTTTCTTCCCCTTTTCCGTCGATGGATTGTCAGTCTTCTAGTTAATCTCCTCCTCGATCCCGACGAACTGGTCTACCATAGGAATTCGGTGATATCTTTTGGTTTGTTGGCTACTACGTGCCACTTGAACTCTTTATGGGTGATTCTTTTCTTTGCCACAGTGAGCCGCACCGCTGGATCGAGGTCTAGTATCTGGAGGCAAGTATCGTTGAAGCGTTTTATGTAGCTTCTGATTGGTTCTCTTTCCCTCTGAACCACGTTTAGAAGGCTTTCTTGCGACTTCGGACATTTCTTGCTAGTAATGAAATGCGCAATGAACAGATCGACAAATTGTGCCTAGATTTTGATGGAGCCCGACGCGAGGTTTCGATACCAGGTTCGAACTACTCCCTTGAACGTGATGGAGAAGGCCACACACATGCAAGATTTGTTAGCCCCAGCTAGGTGCATCTGAGACTGAAAGAAATCCACGTGATCATTGGAGTCAAATGACCCGTCATACTTATCTAATGGGGGTACCTTGAAGTCTTTAGACATCGGGTTGCTAGGAGCTCGGGAGACAGAGCAGATGATCGGTAAAGCAAGGGAGGCGTAGTCTTTGTCGCCGTCGAGCTCACTTCTTCCTTTTCTTTAGTTCACTCTGCTTGTTGGCTTGGCTTCGTTGGTAGATTGTTTTTGGTCGAGGAGCAACGTGTCTCACGGCGTCGCCGTTGCTGCTTCTTCCCCGGCTCAACGTTGGTGTTGCTGACCTCGATCTGATCTAGTATCTCGGCATCATTACGGACATTGTCGCGAGGTGGATCCTAGTTCCTTCTTGCCGAGTTCTCCTGGTCATGGAGTTCACACTGACTATCACAAGGCACCGAGGGGTCCTGCCTCGAGTTCGCACGTCGAGCTCCGGGCTGGTTGTTATCTCCTCATGATCCGTTGTTTTCTTGCTGGGAGTGTTGCGGCGGATTGGCCCTGTCGAGCTGACTATCCTCAGGCCTATTTCTAAAATTTCCTTGTGAGACTAGAAGAATGTGATGATCATCTCTCCTTCCACGAGGTGAAGCCTGACCCCTGGGAAGAACCGGCACCTACGAGGTCCCCTCACCCCGATGGGGGGATCGGTGGACATTCTGGCTAATTCCAGGCCGATTCTGGTTCTAGCCCTGGCGCAACCCTGGGTGCTGGGGTGGAATTAGCTGTTGGTTCGACTGCAGTGGTGGGAACTGTTGCTAATATTGCTGGTACAGGTAGTACTATTGATATTGTTGAAACTGTTGGACTTGCTGCATCTGGATTTGTATCGTCCGGATGCACTGAACGAGGTCATGAAATTGGGAGTGCTCGATTCCAAGGGGGACCACGGATTTCTTAGAGAAAGTTACGCCCACCGAGGGAAGCGGGACGCTCACTTGTGTAGTGCCCTATGGTACGGACAGTGACAAGACCCCTGAAGCTGTAAGGGGAATTGTAAATTGGCCGATGCATATCGTAGGACCTTGGGGGAAGGTTGATTACTGATCTTGCCCCTCGGTGACATTCATCTCGATGCTTTTCCCGGTGTTGTTGGAAGGATCCATTGAGATAAATCGGAAGCTAGAACTGCAACTGAGATTGGGATGACATTTTGACCGGTTCCCATAGACGGTGCCAATTGATGGAGCATGATCTGGATACTCCTAGCTGGAAGATGATTTGGACACTAGTCGTGTGGTGAGCTAAACCAAACTGCAAGATAAATGATTAGAGAACCTGGGGTGGCTAGCCCGGTGAGGTCGCTCCGATGCTTAAGTCAGTACTATATTATGGATGCGAGCTAAATGTTTGAATGCTAGAGTGCTAGTGAGCAAAGAATCGCGCATACTTTTGCCTTGAGGATTGATGCCATTATATAGTTGAGTAGTCGTGAATCTTACGAAAAGGCTCCGGGATCTCCGAGCTGCATAGATAAGATCCGTAAGATCCATTCCGTTTTCCAGAGGAAAACAATGCACCAGTTGATAAGGTTTATCACTTTCTTTCGATTCGGGCGGAGTGAGGATGAGCTCTGTTATTAGTTGTCGTGATTCCAGGAGATTCGGAATCCGTTGGGAAAGTTTATGGAGTTAGATTACGTGGTGCTCCGGTTATTTGATCCCAAACCGGAAACTCGATTCTTTGGCCCCGAACTGAATTAGGTGCCGAGATGCCTTTATGGCAAGGTTCTCAAGGCCCCGAACTCCCGACTACTAGTGAGGCTCCCTTACTAAGTTGTCTCCGCCGGGATAGTTCCATTGAATTCGTTCAATGACGGATCGAGCTTAACCAAGTTCTCCGGCTTGGGCCAAATTCCATCAGGAATCTCTCCAGAAAACTTGTTCCTGGCCAGAACAAGCCGCTGCAACTGACGGCATTTACTCAGGTCTCTGGGAATGGATCCTGAAAGCGAATTTTGAGAAAGATCGAGGTTCTGAAGCCGAGGAAGATTGCAAGTCGAAGGGGGAAGCGGACCAGAGAGGTTATTACCGTAAAGAAAGATGCTGCGGAGGGACGTAGCGTTGAAGAGCTGAAGGGGTATAGAACCGTAAAACCTGTTTCCGTGGAGGTTGAGACGTCGAAGAAAGACGAGAGTACCGAGCTCAGACGGAATGTACCCTTGGAGATTCAGTCCGGAGAGGGAGATTCCGACGACACGAGGACCGGAGAATCCAGTAACGTTGATACAAGAAATTCCGGACCAGTTGCATGGGTCAGTGTCCTGTTCGTTCCAGTTGGAAAAGGCGGAGGCATGCGACGTTTGATTAACGACAGACTAAAGCGAGAAGGGAGAAACCGTCGGGAGATAGAGAAAAGGTAAGATTAAGGGCGTGGAGCTGCAGAATGAGAAAGAAGAGTAGAAAGAGCTTCATTTGGTGTTCGATTCTGCAGAGGATAATATTGAAAAGTCAAGAGTCTCAGCGTTTCAAGTTTCCCAGAGAGAGAGAGAGAACCAAACTTCTACGACGACGACGGCGCAGCTCTGGCCTGTGTGTGTGCTGTGCTGGTGGCATTTAACGCATAAAAAAGAGAAAACAGAGAGATTTGATTGCTGGGTCCCACTTGTCGCCAGAGTTCTCTTCTCCTTCTCCGGCACCGGCGATCTACAACGAAAATATCAGAAGAAAAAATAAGAAATATGTAAAAAAGGTGAGTTGGAGAATACCGCCGGTTGTCGTTGTAGATAGCCGGTGCTAGAGAAGGAGAGTTTTTGAGGGGTAACGGGAGGGGCTAACGGACGTCCCGTTAACCCCGCACGCGCTACAAGAGGAAGCCGTGTGAAGGAACAGATGGCGCACTACGGGCGTATGGGGCATTTGTGGGGCGAGAGCAGGTGGGGCGCAGATTTGAATTCCTGTTCGTTACAGTCATAGTCAAGCCCATTATCACTTCTTTCTCATTTTAATTAATTAGATAGATGTGACTTGTTTCCGCTTTCTGTTAAAGGAATTAAAAAATGGCGAGGCTAAAAGCAGTCCAGATTAAAAATGGCGAGGTTGGAATTAAAAAAGGAATTAATTAGATTAGATGTACTGATAATAACGCCTCACATAGTCACATCACATGGATGCTATGTGAGATGTTGGATAATTGAATAAGTGGGTGTCATTATCGGTTACACCGCCCCTAACACACCCATTAAATGCAAATAATTTGCCTGGCTAAAAAAAATTAAGGAGAAATACGGATAAGTCCAATTCAGATTTTTGATTTCTACTGCAGATCTACAAACATTTAAAATGATAATAATTCACATTCTATGCACCATCGTCTGCTCGTAAATTGGCATCAATTTCGAGCTAATACCTATTTCAAAAGTATTCTGTGCCAGTAAATCCTGACCCCTCGGCTGAACCGTCTTTCTTCCAAAAAAAAGATATAATATCTCATTAACCCCTTATATTTGCATCTGTTTACATTTCGAATTCTGTCTAAAGTATATTTTTTGAATTAGGATATGCTCCTCACACTGAATTCACAGTTACATCCCATCGTGTATTAGGAACATTTCCTCATAAATGATAATTACGAGTATTGGCGATGTTCTTAATGTGTGGCTAGGATATAGTGTGATGAGTATATCCGAACTCCTGTTGTTTGAGTCTGATCTCTTGGGAGTAAAAACTCTCTACACATAACATTTAGCTACACATTAGAAATATCTCTCGTACATGTTTGCTAACTTCATAGGGAGAGATGTTCTCAATGTGTGGTTGGATTTCCATGTTTTCAGAGTGTGTATAGTGTTTTGCCTGTAGGGAATCTTGTTGCTTATCATCCTTGCGGATCTTGATTTGAAATGGTGGAATCTATGCTGATATGGCTGCAAATAGAGAATGCAGATTCTCCCCACACGAACTCATCGCATGTTGCAGTTACATATTGGGAACATCTCCCATGAATGACAACATAGGACATATTTCCGGTAGGGGTGTCAATCAATTGGTTTTGGTTTGGATCTAATCCGATCCAAACCTTATTAAATCAGATTTGGATGGTCCATTATAATTATTGGATTGGGTCAATCCAAAATAAAATGGTTCCATATTCTTATTGGTTTGAATTAGACCTAAACCAAATTTCCAATAATCCAATCATGAGGCCAAACCTTTGTCCAATTTGAAATCAATCAAAACTGAAAACAACATAAAATCACTTCTATGCAAGTACTTTTATGAAAGCACTTTTACGAAAACATTTTTATAAAAGCACTTTTATAAAAGTACTTTTATGAAAAGTACTTTTATGAAAAGTACTTTTATGAAAAGTACTTTTATGAAAAGTACTTTTATGAAAGCACTTTTACAAAAGAACTTTTATAGAAGTAGTTTTATAAAATCACTTTAATAAGAGCACTTTTACAAAAGTACTTTTACACGAAAGCACTTTTACAAAAAAACTTTATAGAAGTGCTTTTATGAAGGCACTTTTATAGAAGTACTTTTATAAAAACACTTTTGTGAAAGCACTTTTATGGAAGCACTTTTAGAAAATCACTTTTATGAAAGAACTTTACGAAAGCACTTTTACAAAAGTACTTTTATGAAAACACTTTTATAAAAACACTTCTATGGAAGTACTTTTACAAAAGTACTTCTACAAAAATACTTTTATAAGTCTATGAAGTACTTTTCAAAAAAAAAAAAAACTTTTCTGAAGTACTTTTATAAAAACACTTCTACGAAAGTACTTTTATAAAAACACTTCTACAAAAGTACTTTTATAAAACTACTTTTACAAAAGCACTTTTTATGAAAGTACTTTTACAAAAGCACTTCTACAAAAGTACTTTTATAAATGTCTATGGAAGTACTTTTTGAAAAGTGCTTTTACAAAAACACTTTTCTAAAGTACTTTCAATAAATTTTATGAAAATATTTTTATCAAAGTATTTTTGTAAAAGTGCTTTTATATAATTTTTGATATTTTATTCGGTTTGGATTGGATTGGGTCTAGTCCATTTATAAATGGACTCACATTGGACTGGATCGGGTTGGACCAAATTGGTCCAATTGACACTTCTAGTTTCCAATGTGCCACTGTAATGTGCTATGGAGTTGATGTAGGGGTGATGGGATTCTCTACAAAGCGAAAACTTTACACACAATGGAAAAGCATGGAGACCGAACCATCCCCCCACAACATCCCACACCACATCCCCACCTTGTATTGGGAACATCTCCCAATGATTACATCATCATTTCTGGTATTATCATCGGTAGATGTTCCCCATACATGGTGGGGATGTGGTGTGTGACATTGTGAGGGGCTGATTTGAACTTGAAAGCATGGGAATCTTGCTGTATATTGAAAACATTTCCCCATAAATTTAACATAAATGTAGAGAAATTCCCAATGTATGGTTGGATACTATGTAAGCAGAATTTTGCTTAATAGGAGAGGAAATGCTATATGGGGAGTCAATCAAAACTTTCAAATAGATTAGATTTGAATTTTATCCACCGAATTCATATTGAAACATTGATGGGATTAAGATAATATATATATATATATATATATATATATATATATATATAATATATTAAAACAAAGCGGTCAAGAAATTTTCTCTTTTTTTCTTTTTTTTTTAATTTTTTTATTCAATGTCATTTTCGAAACAACCAATGAGATGCACTTTCCCAATAACCTAAATAATCTCCCCCTAAAATTTTTCCTAAACTAACTCCCCCACTTTCTCCAAAATTATCTCTAATTCCTATTTATCCTCTCCTCAACTTTTTATCTATATCTATCTAAAGAAAGTTTGGATTAAAAAATTTAAGAATTATTTAAATATTCTAATAAAATCATATAATAACTTTAAAAGAGTTATTAAAAACACAAAAAAAAATATATTTTTACAAAATATATCACAAAATTATATACTAACAATTTAAATTCTGTTTTTCCGGATTATCAATTTAAATTTTATTCAAATAATAAAAACTTAACATTAAAAAATAAAATCTTATTTAAATATTTCAATAAATAAACAAATATTATAAATATATAAATAACTATATAACAAAATATTTAGTAATATGTAATAGCTTTAAATAAATAAAATTCAAATAACAAAAAACTTTAAATATTTTACATATTAAATAAATATTTAATATAACCAGATTTTAAATAGTTAAAATAGCGAAATATGTAATAAATTCAAAAAAAATCATCAAAGTAGAAAAATAATTATAACATAGTATTGAAATTAATAATAATTTAATATCTTATAAAATAAAAAATGAAATTACGTATTAATATTAGAAATTATAATTTAATGCATTATTAAATTCAGTAAATAACAACAAATTTTAAATATTTTACATATTATTTAAATATTTAAATAACTAAATATTTAACATAACTAGATTTTAAATAGTTAAAATAACGAAATTATGTAATAAATTAAAAAAAAAAATTCTTAAAAGTAGAAAAATAATTATAGCATAATATTGAAATTAACAAGAATTCAATATCTTACAAAATTAATAATAAAATTATGTAATAATAGTATAAATTATAATTTTATGGATTATTGAATTTATAAATAATTAATATTTTAAAATTTAAATACTTTACATATTATTTTAGTAGTTAAGTAACTAAATATTTTAAATAAAAAATATTTAACATAACTAGATTTTAAATTAGTTAAAATAAAGAATTTATGTAATAAATTAAAGACAATATGAAAAATAGAAATACAATTATAACATAATATTGAAAATAATAATAATTTAATATTTTACAAAATTAATAATTAAATAACTTTAATAATAATTTAATATTTTACAAAATTAATAATTAAATAACTTTAATAATAATTTAATATTTTTACATAATATTTTAAGTAACTAATTTCACTTATATCAATTAATAATTCGAGAAAATAACTTTCACAAAAATTATTATTTATTAATAATTTTAAACTCTTAATATTTATTTATTAGATGATTATATATTCTAATATTAATATTTATTGTTTTTTGTGATAAATGTATTTTCAGTATAATTATGTATGAATTTATTTTTGTTTTGTTATTTATCAAAAAACTTTCAATAACTATTGGAGATTAAATTATTATTATTGAAATTTTTAAATTTTGTTTATTGTACTTATTGTATTTATTGTATTTTTTATATAGATTATTGATTAATATTTTTTATAGATTATACTATTATTTGAGTTTATACTATTTATTGACTAATTTAATATATTTTTAGTACTTATTGTATTTTTTTCATTATTAATATATTTTTCAACAATTGTGTATTTTCGCTATAAATTTTCAACAATGATTGGAGATGAAAATGTTGTTATTTATCAAAGATGATACTATTAATTTATCTGAAATTATGAGTGTTCATGAATTGGTTTGGTTCGGCTGTAGGTTGTTTTGCCAACCAAATTGACCTGATCAGTTGAAATCGATTGACCATTTGTGAAAACAGATCCACTCAAGTTGTATCAGTTTGGGTTGATTTTTTGGTTTGGTCAGTTGGTTCAAAAGATTTAAACTTGAAAGTTAAATTTAAATTTTAAAAGTTATAGCACAATTGTTAAAAAATAAATTTATGATATAAAACATTTTAGACTAAGAAGTATGGGAAATTTCCCACTTTTTTATATTTAAAATATAAAATATTAATATATATCAATGGTCAAGTCATCCGATTTTGTCCGATTTAAGAATGGACAAAGCAAAACTGATCCAATATGGTTAGGTCAAGTTGATCGGGTTGGTCGGTTTCATCAATTTAATGAATAAACCTAATTGAAATTAATTATTGTTATTTTTGTATTATAAAAAAATTATTAGAAGTAGTATATAAAATATGAATAATTATTAATTATTTATAAATTTGAAAATATAAAATAGTTGTATACTCTTCTGTAGGGGTATCAATTGGACTGGATTTGGTTCAATCCGATCCAATCCAATGTGAGTCCATTACGAATGGACCTGGTCTAATCCAGTCCAATGAATATTTTGGACCATTTTGGACTAGTCCAGAGACTGTCCAATTTGTTCAAATTCCTATTAATTTAGATTGGTTTTAGCTCAAACATGGTCCATTGACACCTATGTTCTTATTTTCTATCAATGGACTAGATATTGGCTCAATCCAATATAAATTCATTATGGACGGACCAAGTCCAATCCATTATATCATATTGGTCTGTCCAGTCCGTCCAAATTCAATATGTCTTATTGGTCCGTCCAATCCATCCAAATGGATTTTGATTTGGACGGATCCAACCCAAAACCGGTCCATTGATACTCCTACTCTTATGTGTTTCTATTAGGGTCATTTAGTAGAACACACCTTAGAGTTTTACATATTTACTTAAACCTATCTTATAGTTTTCATTTTAATAAAATATCTCATATATTTTACAACTTATTTACTTAATCAACATTTCATTAAGGAGTGTTTGTTTTGCCATTAGAGTTATGATTGTTTATTCCAAAAATACCTTTATTACTTTTTTGTACAGAAAACAAATTTGACCAAATATAGCCAATAATGATTGCCTGTGTATTATTAAGAGCAAAAATGATATTTTTTATTTTTATTTTCTTTTGATAAAATTTATTTAAATAAACATTAAGGACAATACTATCATTTTGCAGTATCTAATGGAAGAATTGATTAAATCTATAGTAAATTATAAGTAGTATTTTAGTAAAATAGATAAATTTTAGTAAATCTATAAGTGTTTTAGTAAGTGACCTTTTCTATGTATTAAACAATGATAAGACTAATGGTTGAAATGAATGATTTATTGCTTTGTCCATATTGTAAATTAACAGCCGGGCCCGCACAGACGGTGTGTGATGGCTTTTGCCGGGCCAACGACAAAGCGGTATAATGGTTGCGTTCAAACAAAGGCTGCTGAGGCCAGAGGCTGCTGAGGCCAGAGGCTGCTGAGGCCAGAGAGTGAACTCCACTGACCTGACCAATAGAAGGTCGAATAGTCTATATTGCTACCATTTCCTCACGCGGCAGCACTAAGTAAATTGTCATGCTTTGACCATTCAATTCGAATTCATTTTGTCGTGTGCTGGAATGCTTTTGAGCTTTGATTATTGCAGTACAATTTTGTCCCTTTTACTATTTAGAGGTGCAATTGACCTTGCTGACAAGGACCGACGTTGGCGACCATGCAGGTTCATCCCCTCGAGAAACGACTAAATCCGTAAGGATGGGCTCAATGAAACAAGATACTTCTGATAACTTACCTTAGGAATAGGCCCGGGCCTACTAAGAAAAGAAAAAAGGATCCCTTTTTATTAAGGGGATGTTTGGGACCGGTGCATTTCATGATCATTTCGTTTTTGCTGATGTGATGTATTACGTGTGTTATATTATATCAGCAAATAAATGGAATCGGGAAAAAAACAATATTTGGTAGTTTTGTATTTTAAAATAACGTTTTAGTAATAATTAATTTTGTGATTTAGGACAGGAGGTTTGTTGAAACACCAAATTTTTGGTTTCTGAATCGCCTAAATAATCCTCATCACCCCGACGACATGGTATATTAATGAAATTTGAATAAATTGATTACTTTTTGAGATGTCATACAATTATGTAAATCACTTTGATTAATCAACTTGCATTCCTTTTTTTTTTGTATTTCTCAAAAAAATATGAAACTAATCACTTATAAATGAGAGCCCACTTGTGAAACAGAAGGGTCCTGAAATGCACCGATCCCAAGCATCCCCTAATTAGTCTCAATTCTATCGTTCTGATAATTATATATGTGAAAGCCCGTATAGATTACAAGGATCATGGTTTTTAAAAATGAACCAGTGACCGAATCGTTCAGGGGTTCGGTTATTGGTTCGAATGGTTCGATCGTTCGATTCAAATGGTTGGTCCATTTTGATAAAAAAATAAAAAAAATTAAAAAATTGGAAAACGGTCAAAACCATTCGAACGGTTCGAACGATTAACTGGCCAGTTCAGCGGTTTGCTGACCAAAATCAACGATTTTGATAAAATAAATGGTTTTAGAAGAAAACGGAACCGATCAGATGACCAATTCCCGATTTTTCCGGTCCGGTCCGGTTTTGAAAACAGTGACAAGGATAAGGTACTGTAGTGTGTAAACAGTAAAAGTTAATATTGCGCTTGGGTGGGGTCACAATACCCAAGGCCTCCACCCTAATGTTAGCCAAGCTTTTGTTTTGGGTTGGGTTCAGGCTAACTTGGGCCAATTGCGTTCTCAAACAGTGGCCACATGGCAAACATAAAAGGAATTTCTTCTACAAATAAATTTTTACAGAAAAGGTCAAGGTGCGTTATATCTGTCCATGGTCATTGTACAAATGGGCTGATCTTCTATCAGATGGATGGCCGGATCTGTAATTTCCATGTGAGCGAAGAAACAGCTTTTATCGTGAAGAAGTCAAAAAATGCAAGCAATTGCTAGTAGCTCTATAGTCTATAAAGCTCAGAAGTATCTTGTGGTTACGTGTTCATTTCTAGTTCACGTATGCCCTGTATCCACATTAATATAAACCAAATCGTTAAATGGTGCATATATTTTATTATTAATTTAAATTTAAAAAAAGAGGCAGCATAAAATAAAAGTGCTAATTAAATTTAACATTTTTACTCGACCAATCCAATTTCATCCGGATCGTCGAACGAACTGATTTCAGCGCCCTACAGACGATGGAATTGAATGAGTTGCAGTTGAAACATCACTCCATCGGTTAGGCTAATTTGGTTCAATAATACGGAAGTCATTGCATTAACGTCATCTGCCGCTTGAAGTTGAACCTCCGTGCTGTTTTGTCAACATACATGACCAGGTCTTCGTTCAGGTTGAGCCACCCAACTTTTTCAACCATGAAAAGGAGAGCTGATCAGCTCAAAACCCTGCTTCTCGACGCCTCCCATTTTATTATATATCCTTCTCCAACAATACCCTTCTCTCATAGCAGTTTTACGTGTTCATGTTTATCCTCTCTTACCCTCGATCGCCCACCTGTGAGAGTAGCAGAGCAGAAAGTCGATGAAGTTAGCCTATTGAATAAGTGTCTTCAATTTCTTTTCTTTTGCATTCCATCCATCCATCCGTCAAATAGTTCATAGAAACATTGGTTCTTTCGCAGCAGAAACAGGAAAAAGATGAAGTTCGGGAAGGAGTTTGCCTCCCAAATGGTCCCAGAGTGGCAGGAGGCCTACATGGACTACGATTATCTCAAGACTTTACTAAAAGATATTCAACGTTTCAAGGAAAGAACTAGGCCTCCGGCAAGCGCCCGGCCTGGATTAAACCGTATGTCGACAATGTACAGAGCCTTCAGCGGCCTAACGCAAAGGTACAACAACCTCAAGAGCCCCATCCACAGGGACGTTGAAGATCAAGTGATACTTGTGAAATCGGTTCAGGAGGGATCAGACGGCTATTATAAGTCTAATTTTCTCATGTCCACCGATGAAGGTGGAGAGTACGAGCTCGTCTACTTCAAAAGGCTTGACGACGAACTGAACAAGGTAAACAAGTTTTACAAGTCCAGAGTGGAGGAGGTGATGAAGGAGGCGGACATGCTGAACAAACAGATGGATGCACTGATAGGATTCCGGATTAAGGTGGAAAATCCCCCGGCGGGGATGCTCGATGGGTCAGCCGAGATGGCTCGTCTTGCTTCTGATATTGCTACCTCTGCGGCGGCGGTGACGGCCTCCACCCCATCTGGCGCTAGAGCCAGCAGTAAGTGCCTCCCTGTTTCAATTCCCATTGGTCGGTCTAACTAGATGACCCCAAATCTGACCCGTTTATCAATTGCTAAAAGTTTTTTAAGATTAACTTTGTCATCTGATGTTCAATCTGCAGCAAAGCACATGGGTGCAATACAAGAAGTCGAGCTGAGCAACAGAGAGGGTTCAGACGATTCCGGTGGGTACAATGAAATCAGAACCATCAATAATACTGTACATGAAGTGAAACCCAACAAAAAGAAAGCCAGTAGACCAGCTCCATTAGATGTTCTTAACCGTGTAAACATAAACAACACACTCGAGACCCCGCGCTCCACCATAAAAGGCTTCCTCAAGGTTTCCAAAAACACAGATTTGAGTTTCAGTAAAGAGAATCTGAAGAAAATTGAACAACAACTGAAGCGAGCGTTTGCCGAATTCTATCAGAAGCTTCGGCTTCTAAAAAGCTACAGGTAGCGAATAATAGATGGATATATGATATATAATTCCATTTAAGTGTTTTCCTCTTACCTTTTAACCATTTAAGTGATGATCATCATTTTTAATGAATGAACCAGCTTTATGAATCTCTTGGCATTCTCGAAGATAATGAAGAAATATGACAAGGTCACATTCCCACTCTACTGCCAAAATTTTATTGCTTTCTGTTAACTTCTGGTTAAGAACCTCTGTTTCACTCCCATTTCCCAATTGTTGCAGATTACTTCACGTGGTGCATCAAAAGCTTACCTGAACATGGTGGACACGTCCTATTTCGGCAGCTCCGATGAGGTGAGGCTTAAGTATAATGCAATCTATCTGAGTATTAGAATGGTTTCTGCACTTGCATTTGTTACCTAATGATATACTTTTCAAGCAGCTTCATGTTTTAAGAACAGGGCCTTGTTGACGTTTACATTGTCTGATTACCTAATTTTCCATCAAACTGGACTTAATCTTGCTTTTTCTTTGGCCCTGTAGGTTACTAGGGTCATGGAGAGGGTTGAGGCCACATTCATCAAGCACTTCTCCAACTCAAACCGTACAAAAGGAATACGCTTCTTAAGACCAAAAGCAAAGAAAGAAAGGCATAGAGTTACATTTTCCATGGGTAAGATTTGTTGCCTTGTACCAATTAGGATCCAAATACAGTTAAAACCTACAATTGAGAGAGAGAGAGAGAGAGAGGAAGAATTTATTTGCCATCCTGATCTTTGGTTATTTCTGAATTCTCTGTTTCTGGTTATTTCTTAGGTTTTTTTGCTGGTTGCACAGCAGCTCTACTGGTGGCTCTTATTTTAATTATCCGTGCTCGAAAGATTCTAGACAAGGATGGGAGTACACAGTACATGGAAAATTTGTTTCCACTTTACAGGTAAGTCAGAAATACTTCAAAATGTTCAGTAACTCATTTTGGGGAGTTTCCAGTGTCATGGTGCAGAAATATTGCAGGCAGTAATTCTGCACCACGCTTGGTTCACGAGATGATCTACTGTACTGATCATTGATTCGGGCACATCCCTTTTTTTCACAAAGGGGCAAGCTTCTCATCTCATCTCATCTCAATTTTTTTCCACCTTTCTTGCAGCTTGTTTGGATTCATTGTCCTGCACATGATAATGTATGCTGTCAATATCTACTTCTGGAGACGCTACCGTGTGAATTATCCATTTATATTTGGATTCAAGCCAGGAACAGAGTTGGGCTTCCGTGAAGTTTCCCTAGTCAGCACGGTTCTTGGGGCACTAGCACTCGGCAGTGTTCTCTCAAACCTGGACATGGAGATGGATCCAAAAACTAAAGACTACAAGGCTTTCACTGAACTGCTCCCTCTGGGATTACTCACTGTACGATTTCTTAGACCCACCCAGAATTTTCTCTGCATCTCTAACTCATAAAAAGCATATGTATATATATATATATATTAACTAGTGAATCTTTCTGTGTGTAGCTCATAATTGTGATCTTATTTTGCCCCTTCAACATCATATATCGCTCAAGTCGCTACTTCCTCCTACAATGTGCATTCCATTGTCTTTGTGCTCCTCTGTACAAGGTACATGATCAAGAGAGAGTTAATTTGGACACAGAATCATATGGGAATTGTTCCGTGATGAATCCATTGAATATTAATTTAACCTCCTTTAATTCTTCTACAGGTTAGCCTCCCGGATTTTTTCTTGGCAGATCAGCTAACCAGCCAGGTCCAAGCCATTAGAAGCCTGGAGTTCTATATCTGCTACTATGGTTGGGGAGACTACAAACACAGAATCAACACTTGTAAAACAAGTGGAGTGTACAACACTTTCTATTTCATTATAGCAGTGATACCTTATTGGTCCCGCTTCCTTCAAGTAGGTTCAGACTCTCCTTTCCATACAGTACTCAAGCTCTGTAGTCCATCTTAATATGTTTGAGCTCAGCATAGTTTCTTGTGTGCTGTAGTGTCTTCGACGTTTGTACGAAGAAAGGGACCCAATGCAGGGATACAACGGGCTGAAATACTTCTCAACAATCGTGGCCGTTGTTATGAGGACAGCTTACGGTCTAGACAAGGGAAAGGGTTGGAGGGTGATGGCCGGGATCACGTCGGCCATTGCAGCAATCACTAGCACATACTGGGACCTTGTTGTCGATTGGGGGCTTCTACAGCGCCAATCTAAGAATCGTTGGTTGAGAGACAAGCTCCTGATCAAACAAAAAAGCGTATACTTCGTAGCCATGGTGAGTAAGAAAGAAGTTTGGTGGTGAGAATTAATTAGTTTGTTTCACTGTTATTTTTCCAAGAACCCAATTAATCTTAAGAAGTTTCATTGCAGATACTGAATATCTTGCTGAGATTTGCATGGTTGCAAACGGTGTTGGACTTTAAGGTGTCATTCCTACACAGAGAAGCTTTGATTGCAATAGTCGCAAGCCTGGAGATCATTCGTCGTGGCATTTGGAATTTCTTCAGGTACCATGAAGGCTGTCTTGTTGTTCAATTGTCTAAATGCTCCTGTTTTATTTTTATTTTTTTGGAAGTGTTGAAGTAGTTAGTAGTTTGTTTTAAATTGCTGATGAGAATCCGACTATTGGTTGATCAGGTTGGAGAATGAACATTTGAATAATGTGGGAAAATACCGTGCATTCAAGTCAGTACCTCTCCCTTTCAACTACGATGAAAATGATGATGATGACGAGGAAGAGAAAGACGAGTAAGCATGCATTTGCATGAATGAGAATGGCAGAATAAGGAAACGATATGTACTTACTTCACACTACAACAATTTCTATCTGCCAAATTTTTGTAAAAATTATCAAATACAACTAATATATTGAATTGCAGCGAGTTCAAATGCATTGTTTCTCAATTGCAGCAAAAAAAACAAAAAGGTTTTTGAATGGATGTAGGTACTGGCTGCTCTTAATCTATTGCAGCAGTTGGTTTGTTTCAGCAGAGACGTGGATTCGATTTCTGCAATCAATGACTTTGGGGAGGGTGTTATAATAAAGGTGTTAAACAGGTCAAGCCCCATGACACAATCACACAACCCCTGGGGCCGGGCTGTGCTGAGGATTTTTGGCCCATGGGTTGTGTTAGCCTGCAGCGTGTGTAGCTCGTGCTGGCACAATCCACAGCCCAACCCAACATATCATTTAATCATTTTATTATAACATTTATTGTATGAATTGATTATTTATATAAAATAATTTTTTAAGATGAATTTTTTTTTCAACTTTTTATTGCAATAATTGAATATGCCATTTTTCCTTCAAATTTTCATTATTTTTAGAATTTTTAGAATTTTTGATTTTTTGTAATGAAACTAAAAGAAAGAAAGAAAATGAAATAATACAGACCAGCCAGCCTAAGGCCTATGGGCCACGGGCCCAGGCTTGTGCTGGGCTCCACCCCCAACCTGTGTGGACCATGCCGGCATGGCCTGCTATAGTGTGAGCGGCATAAAAATGTGGGTAATGCTGGCTCAGGAAGGTTCGCATTATATCACTAGTTATTAGTGTAGTGCTACACTATTCAAACAGCCCCTGTGGAGGATTCGGGTGTTTCACTAAGACTGTGTTTGGTTTGAAAGAAAAGGAAAGTTTAAGAAACCTATAGGAACCTTGTATGGGTTTTCCTAATTTTTTCTTTCTTTTCCTTCAAACCAAACAGAGCCTAAAAGGAAAATCTATGATGCAGGAAAGACATGAAATCGGAAGAGTTTTGACCAATCAAAACCCACCCATGAATTTTGATAAATAACACCTAATTGGCCATCACATTTATGATTCTAGTTAACTGGTTAGATATTTTTCAGATATCATATCTTTTCCATATCGTAATTGAACCCTTCACCAAAATACCAAATAAAAAAAAAAAGTATTGCAGGATGGATTCTTCTTCTCAAAAGAACTGTTAGTAATGTTATTTCATTATTGATTAAAAAAGAAAAAAAAGGTTATGCCATTATTGAATGAAGATGATCGGGTCATTCAACGAATGTACTTTGGTCATCGTAAGCAGAATTGAATATCTTGGTTATGTTTGGTTCCATGGGCGTTAATTGGGAAAAGATCGTCACATCAGCACCATATAGGTATTGGCATTTATTGTATATGAAACCATTATTTGGTTTCACCGTTCATCAAATAAACAATAAAGAACGAAAACATTTTGATTTATATGTGATGGTGGGCAATCCGGCTGGTCCTAGCTGTCAACGACCTTGCCTCTGAACGGAACTACAGGGAACCTGAAACGGAGAAGATGAGGAAGCTCCAGGGGGAACCCGGTATGAATGCTCCGAAGTTCAAGTTAGAATTCTTCAAAGGAAAGATAAAACCAGATGACGCAAAGTTTGCATACCTTGTTCTTGGGGGGTAGGGAGCCTTTTATAACCACCTCGCACACTCACTTCTAAGCTTCTGTCAGATCGGGTATGATTATTTCTGAACTCTTGCCAGTTCGGATGTCATCTCCTCTGGCTGGGCAGAACCACCACTGCTCCCTTTGTCGGAGCCGTCTCTGCGGCTGGTGACGACGGTGGTAGGTGGCGGTGGCAGGTGGCCGTTTGAAGTGCGGCTGTCAAGCATTAGATCCCAAGTCAGTCAAGTGCGTCGCCCTTGGATACGGACATCCTCGGTGTCAGGTATGGTGCGTTTATTCAGTCTAGCGTCCTGGAGGTGAAGTGCTAGAGTGGTGAGCGAGATGAAGTCTTGAGTTCGGATAGGGGAGTGTCCCGAACTGCCATGAGGCGGGCCAGTTTGGGTCACTGCCTTGTGAGGCTCGGGGCCTAAGGGAGAGTTCGGGCTCCTTGTAGGGAGCTCGGGCTCCTAGTAGGGAGTTCGGGCTCCTTGTAGGGAGCTTGGGCTCCTAGTAGGGAGTTCGAGTTCTTAGTAGGGAGCTCGGGCTCCTAGTAGGGAGTTCGGACTGCTGGTTCCTCCCTTTGGTGCTCGCGCCTTGGGTGCGTTGTTGTTCCGAGCTGTTTGCCTTTGCCACGTGTTGAGTGATGACGAGGTCGGGCCAAATCTTCCTTCATCAATTGCCCCCCACTCCTCATGCTAAGGGTCCTGCCCTGGCGCGGGGAGTTCGCAAGGTGGTAGGTGGATTTGTCCCGTACTTCGAATCTTGGTTGACTGATAGCGCGAGATGCGTTGTTAGGGTTCCTTGGGTTTCTTCGAGCACCAAAGAGGCAAAAAACGCGCCAACCTATCTAAAAAACGCTGACAGACGTGGCGGCGCATGCCTATCTCAAATTTCAAAAAAGCACGCCGTTGGGAGACGTTGCAGCGGGTCTTTTCAAATTTTGAAAAAACGTGCCGCTGCTGCTTTTAATGCGAGGGGACGTGCGCTGGTTCTGTCAGTTTCAAAAGATGTGCGCCGGCGTTCCGTCAGTTTCAAAAAGACGTGTGCCGACGTTTCGTCAGTTTTGGAAAGACGTGCGTCAATCACGTCTTGGTTTTTGCAGACGTGTGACTGCGGGCCGTCGGATTGGTTTTGATCTGAGCCGTTGCTTCTTGGTCACTGTGGGTATAAATAGTGGGGGGACCCCAGTCGCTGTCACTTCTGTGCTTCTCTCGAGCTCGCGTCCGAGTTTCAGCTCGTGTCCAGACTTTCAGTTCGCGTTCAAGGTTTTCGCTCGTTCGAGTTCCCGTAGTCTGCTTCAGCCTTTTTCCGGGTGAGTAACTTCCTAGAATCCACCTTACTCCTCGATGTCTAGCTCGGATAGCTCAGACGGACCTTCAAGTGGGTCCGATGCAGGTTCCACGAACCGAGTTGCATCCCTTGATAGGGTTGCATCCCCTGATAGTTCTAGCGAGCCGGAGCTAGAGCTCGAGGAAGAGTTCAAACTCATAGGCCGAGGCGCCTCGGGTAGTTTGGCGTCCACCTCTCGTCGGGGTCGGATGTTAGACAAGTTTGGCCCTTCGACCATGACGCCTGAGGGGCTCCAATCCCTTATTACCTATTATAATTTGCCTGGGGAGTACGCTTATTTCATACCTTCGGGTAGCTTTCCTTGAGAACATGGTCCTGATGAGATCGTGATATTCCGGGAGCAGCTCGCCGCGGGGCTGCGACTGCCTTTCCATCCCCGCCTTGTCGAAGTCTTGAACCACTTCGGCGTGACGGTCGACCAGCTTCACCCGAACTCCATTCGAAATTTGGTGGGGACAATCTCCTTATTTTGCGAAGAGGGCTTTCCTTTAGACTTGGAGATTTTCTCTTCCATCTTAATGCTTAATAAGCAAGCGGGTCCCCTTCCCGGGCGTAGGTGGACGTATTACCTGTCTTCTCACCCAGGTTTTAAGCTTTTACATGAACTTCCCAACAAGGTCCCGACGTAGAAGCGGGAGTACTTCGGGGTGCGAAGTGTACTGGGGTGGCCGTTTCAGACCAGGTGGGGGATGGCCGCTCCTAACTCCGGTGTTACGCTTGACAAAGAGACGGTGAAAGGCCTCCGGCAATGGGCACGGCTTGGGCTAAAGTGTCAACAGTATCTGACGGAGGCCAAGCTCAATGCGGCCGACCTGAGTTCGGGTAGGTTCCTCACTTAGAGGTTCTGTTTTGCTTTGTCTCTCTTGTTTTTTACTGATGCCGAACTCTTTTTCGCAGGTGTGATGGACTCAGAAAGGACCCGTGGTGGGCACTTGTTCCAAGGCATGAAGAGGAGGAAGCGAGTCGCCAAGCGAACTCGCGCCGAGCTGCCCCGGGATGCGGAGCCTGAGGTGCTAGACTACCCGTCAGAGGATCTGCCCAGGGAGCCCGAGATGGCTCCTCCAATGCAAGAGGCGGCAGGGGTCCCTTATGCTGAGACTACTTACACGGGTGCTCCTACCTACTCTGGTGCTCCTGCTTACTCTGGGTCTGCTCATACGCGAGCTGGGCCCTTAGGCTCGGGGCCCCTAGGGGATTTCAGGAGTGTACTGTTGCCGACCCACACTTTTTAGAAGAGTAAAGAGGCCATTTTCCCCGAGGAGGTCGCGGTGTGGACTGATCTCCCTCTGCACCAGGTGGCCTGTCGTGCTGTCACTCATGTCACTCATGCTGTCACTCATGCCATGGTGGCTTATGGGTTCTTTTGATCACTTGTTCTTTTTGGTAGGTGAACTCTTTTATCCACGCCTTGGCGGCTCAGGTGGAAAGGAGCTCGAGGCAGGCGCGAGCTGCCGAAGAGGCTCTTCGTGCTGCCGAGACGACTTCGCAAGCTGCTGAGGCGGCTGCTCGTGCTGCCGAGGAGGCTGCTCGCGTTGCACAGATCCAGTAGGCGAGGTCTCAGAGAGACGCCGAGGCCATGGGAGTAGTGGTGAAGCACATGGCGGACCTGAGGCTGGATCTGTAGCATCAGGTTGAGTACCTTCAGGAGGACATTAGGGAGAGGACACAGATCTTTTCTCAAGGTATCGAAGATGCCAAGAAGAAGGCCGTCGATGAGTACATCACTTCACCGCGCTTTGATGATCTGATGGTGGATTCGTACAGGAGGGGTTTTAAACTAAGCCGGTGGATGATCCGGAATACATACCCCGAGCTCGACATCAGTGCTATATCCACTTTGCGCATAACTCAGGAGATGGCCAATGCTGCTGATGGTGAGCCATATTCCGAGGGCGAGGTAGGGCCTTCGGGTATCGTTGAAGTGCCTTCCGATAATGAAGAAGTAGCTCTGGGCGTGTAATTTTTTTTTTTTGAAATGTACACTCCCTTATTTAAAATGGAATGACTTCTTTTGGTTAAGTGTTGGTTGTTCTTTCTCCCGAACTGAACGTATTTTCTGAGCTGACCATACGTCCGGTTTGTTTCCTGCCCGGGTTACTACATTCGCGCGGCCTGTTTTGGTGTTTAATACTCTGAGATGCTGACGTCGATGTCTCTATTAGCTTGTCTCTGCTTTGCTTTTGGCTCACTTTTCTTAGATTGTCTGTGCCGAGGAACTTTCGTTAGCTCGGTATCCACCTCGCTTGGTGGTCTATAGGTAGTATCACCTTAAGTTGACGATGTTCCATGCTCGGGGTACTTGCTTACCCTCTAAGGTTTCGAGCTCGTATGCCCCCCCCCCCCCCCCCCCCCCCCCCCCCCCCCCCCCCCCCCCCCCCCCCCCCCCCCCCCCCCCCCCCGAGTGCTTTTTTTACTCTGTAGGGCCCTTCCCAATTTGGTCCGAGTTTGCCCACGTCGAGTTCGGGTACCATGATCTTACGGAGAACCAGGTCGCCGACACGGAAGCTCCTCTTCTTTACTCTGGCATTGTAGTACCGAGGTCTCTTACCTCATCCAGTAGGTCAAGGTTGGTGCGTAACTCGTCTCCGTTTGTCTGATCGTCATATGCTTCTAGTCACAATGTAGGTATTTTCATTTCCGCCGAGATTACCGCTTCGGTGCCGTAGGTGAGGTTAAAGGGGGTCTCTCCCGTGGCAGTTTTTTTTGTAGTTCGGTGAGCCCATAGAACACTTAGTAGCTCGTTCGCCCACAACCCTTTAGTTCGGTCCAGTCGTGCTTTCAATCCGCGGAGGATGGCTCTGTTCATTACTTCTGTCTGACCGTTTGCTTGCGGGTGTGCGACTGATGTGAAGTTCTGACGAATTCCCATATCTTGGCACCATTCTTGGAACTTGATATCCTCGAACTGCTTGCCGTTGTCGGAGATCAGTACCCGAGGTAGCCCGAAGCGACATACTATGTTCCTCTAAAAGAAGTTCTGTATGTTTCGGGCTGTGACCGTTGCCAGAGGTTCAACCTCTATCCACTTTGTGAAGTAATCTACTGCCACCACTAGGAACTTTCTCCCACCTGTTGCTGGCGGGAAAGGCCCTAGGAGGTCGATGCCTCATTGCCCAAAGGGCCATGGACTGGTGAGGTACTTGAGGTCGGTAGCAAGCTGATGGTGGATATTGGCGTGTTTCTGACACTTGTCGCATTTCTTGACGAGCTCGACGGCCTCTGCCTTCATCATTGGCCAGTAGTATCCTTGTCGAAGTGCCTTTTGGGCGAGGGCTCTGCCCCCCAAGTGTCCGCCGCACAGACCTTCGTGGGTATCGCGTAGTACGAGTTCGGCTTCGACAGGTCGCAAACAACGCAGGTAGGGGAGCGTGTAAGACCGTCGGTATGACCGTTCGTCTATTATGACGTATTTGGCTGCCCGGCGTTGCACCCTCTTGGCTGCATTGCGGTCTGCAGGGAGGGATCCATCTAGCAAGAAGCTCGTGAGTGGGTCGATCCAGCTCGGCTCTACTTCAAGGACGGGAGCAACCTCCTCTACCCCACCGAGAATGCTGGGCCGAGGTAAGTCCTCTATGTACACGGTTCTCATGGTGTTGTGGCTCGTGCTGGCTAACCGAGACAGGGCGTCGGCCTCAGTGTTCTCTGACCTCGGGATTTGCCTGATGAAGTGTGACTGGAAGTTGAGTAGAGCCTCCTTTACTTTGGCCAAGTATGCGATCATAGTGAGCTCGCGTGCTTCGTATTTGCCCGTAACTTGGTTGATCACGAGCTGAGAATCACTACAGATAACTATGTACTTTGCTCTTACCTTTTGTGCTAGGTTCAGCCCGGCTATCAGTGCCTCGTACTTTGCCTCGTTGTTGGATGCCGCGAACTCAAAGCGTAGTGTGTATTCCAACTTCGTGCCACCTGGGCCGCATAGGACTATTCCAGCCCCGCTGCCCTGCTGATTCGAGGAGCCATCTACGTGAAGGATCCAGGGCTCCTCATCCCAGTTCGTGTTTGGCCTAACCAGGAGAGATGCCACACTGGCTGCTACTTCACGGGGTTCAGACTCTATTGGCTTGGGAGCTCCGGGCTCGCCCGAACTGGGGATCCCGGGCTCAACCCGCCCAGGGGCTTCGAGGCTGAACGTGCACTCGGCGATAAAATCTGCTAAGGCTTGGGCCTTAATAGCAGTTCATGGCTTATAATGGAGGTCGTACTCGCTGAGCTCAATGGCCCACTTTGTTAGCCGACCGGAAACTTCGGGCTTAAGTAAGACTTGCCTTAGAGGTTTGTCGGTCAAGACCACGATAGTGTGAGCCTGGAAATACGGGCGGAGTTTCCGAGCTGCAATTACCAGTGCATACGCTAGTTTTTCTATCTGCGGGTATCTCGTCTCTGCTCCCTGCTGAATTTTACTAACATAGTAGACGGGCCGCTGGACCCGATCTGTTTCTTTTATTAGTGCCGAACTGACCACCTCGTCACTTGCCGAGAGGTACAGTTCTAAGACCTTGCCTTCCTCGGGCCTGGCTAAGGTTGGCACGATAGCGAGGTAGCTTTTTAGCTCATCGAACGCAAGCTGGTAGTCTCGGGTCCATTCGAACCCTTTGCCTTTGATTGCCTTAAAGAAAGGCAGACAGCGGTCTGCTGATTTGGACATGAAGCGGCTCAGAGCGGTTATGCAGCCGTTTAGCCTCTGAACTTCTTTCACTTTCCGGGGTGGTCTCATATATAGGATGGCCTTTATCTTGTCCGGGTTGGCCTCAATACTGCGCCGGTTGACAATGTACCCTAGTAACTTACCCGAGGTGACACCGAAGACACATTTGTTGGGGTTTAGTTTCATGCTAAATCGACGCAGAATTTGGAAAACAGAATCTAAGTCTTGTATTAACTCCTGTGAGAACTGCGTCTTGACGACCATGTCGTCTACATAACACTCTATTTTCGTGCCAATTAAGGGCCGAAATAGCTTATTTACAAGTCTTTGGAAGGTCGCCCCAGCATTTTTTAGTCCGAAGGGCATGACCTTGTAACAGTACAAGCCGAACTCGGTTATGAACCTGGTTTTTTCCTCATCGGACTAGTCCATCCTGATTTGGTTGTAACCTGAGTAGGCGTCCAAGAAGCTTAGCAGCTCATGTTCCGAGGTCGCGTCCACTAGGCGGTCAATTCTGGGGAGGGGGAAGCAGTCTTTTGGGCAAGCTCGGTTCAGATCGGTGTAGTCGACGCACATGCGCCACTTGCCGTTTGCCTTTTTCACTTGCACCGGGTTGGCCACCCAGCTCGGGTAATGAACTTCCCTTATGAAGTCTACTGTGAGGAGCTTTTCGACCTCCTCGTCGACCGCCCTCCAGCGCTCGGGGGCTAAGTTGCGTTTCTTCTGTCTAATGGGTCTGACTACAGGGTCAGTGTTAAGTTTGTGAGTTATAAGGCCATAGTCAATACCGGGCATATCGGCCGCGGACCATGCAAAAATATCTAAATTTTGAAGTAAGAAACTCACCAGTTCGGCCCGTAGAGGCTCTTTGACGGAAGCACCGATCTGTATTGTCCGAGCTGGATTCGTAGCCGAAGTCAGAATTGTGACTGTTTCCTCCGTGGGCGAAGCTCGTTCCTCGCCTTGCTCCATTGGCCGCTCCAGCTCGAGGTCGTCGGTTGCCTTGGTTTTTCCCTTCAGGGCGGCAACATAACACTTGCGGGACTCAAGCTAGTCGCCCCGCGCTACCCCCACACCGAAGTCTGTTGGGAACTTCATTGCCAGATAGTAGGTGGAGACCACTGCCCGCAGAATATGCGTAAATGGCCGTCCTATTATGGCATTATATGGGGAGGGGGTCGCGACCACCAGGAAATCGTGGTTGAGTCTAACCGCACAGGACCATGTGCCGACTTCCACAGGTACTGTTATCTTTCCGAGGGGCCTGACTTCCTCTCCGCTGAAGCCCACCAGGGGAGTGTTCGAGGGCTTCAGCTCGCTTCTCAACTGTAGCTGGTCAAATGCCGACTTGAAGAGGATGTCTGCCGAACTACCTGAATCCACAAGTACGTGCTTGACCTCGATGTCGCTGATCCTTAGTTTTATGACAAGCGCATCATCGTGGGGGTAGTGGACACCTCGCGCATCGTCCTGCGTGAAGAAGATTGGTTCTTCTGTCTTCGGCCTCTTTGGAGGGTTCTGTTCTTCTCGGGCTGCCTCGCGAACTGACGTCCGGGCTGCTACCGAAGTACACCCTGCTACCACCGAACCTCCCACTATTACATGGATGGTTCCCCGAACTGGCCTCTCTTCCGGAGGCTGTCGTTGCGACGCTTCGGCTGGTCTGCTACTGGATTTGGGGGCATCCTTTCCGTGCTCCCCTTGCCGACCTGCTTTATTGTTATTATTACTATTATGTTGTACAAAATTTCTCAAGTATCCATGACGGATGAGTCCCTCTATCTCGTCCTGGAGATTATACACTGTTCGGTACTATGACCGTGATCTCTATGAAAACTACAGTACAAATTTTTATTTCTCTCATTTGGATTCCCCTTCAGGCGAGGCGGCCACTTCACGTATGGGGCGTCTTTGATCGTCATCAAGATCTCGATCCGCCTCGTGTTTAACGGTGTGTAATCCGTCCGAACTGCTAAGGGAGCTCGGGACGGCTGGCTCAGCTTCGCCTCCCGGGCCGGGTTTCTTCTGTCACCTGGGTTGGAGGGCTCACCTTCTCTTTTCTTTTTCTCGACCCCACCTTCGGTCCTTTGGTTGATCTCTTCCTCTGTTCTCATGAACTTGTCCGCGAGTTTGAGGAATTCGGCCACGGTCGTGGGCTGGCTGGCTACCATGTGCCATTTAAACTCCTTGTACATTACTCCTCTCTTGGCCGCCGCGAGCTGTACCGCGGGGTCTAATCGCGGTATCTGCAAGCATGCTTCATTGAACCGCTTGATGTAGCCCCGGATGGATTCTCCTTCTCTCTGGACTACTCCGAAGATGCTTTCCTCAGTTTTGGGGCACCGCTTGCTGGTAACGAAGTGTGCTGCGAAGACCTGCACGAACTGGGTCCAACTTCTTATTGACCCTGGGGCTAGGTTCCTGTACCAGGTGCGGGCCACCCCCCTGAAGGTGGTGGTGAAGGCCACGCACATGCATGATTCACTGGCCCTAGCGAGGTGCATTTAGGATTGGAAAGCATCGACGTGGTCGTTGGGGTCAAAGGACCCATCATACTTGTCCAAAGGTGGAAGCTTGAAGTCTCTGGGCATGGGGACTGCTAGGAGTTCAGATGCGAGGGGGGAAGGAACTGAGAGAATAGGGGTAGCTTTTACCTGGTCCGAGCTCGTCTCTTCCTTACCTCTGAGCTCGGGCAGGACACGGGTGGCAGTTCGGCGACTTCGTCGGCGCCTTCGTCGGCGCCTTCGTCGGCGCCTTCGTCGGCGCCTTCGTCGGCGCCTTCGTCGGCGCCTTCGTCGGCGCCTTCGTCGGCGCCTTCGTCGGCGCCTTCGTCGGCGCCTTCGTCGGCGCCTTCGTTGTTGAGTGGGCCTGGTACTGGCGCTGCTGGCCTCTGTGTTGCCGAGCTCGATGGGCCCGGAATGTTAATAGTCTGCTGCCAGGGCGCTGAATCGGTTCTCTGCGAGCGGGAACTCGGGCTAGGAGCGCCGAGGTGCTGACCTTGTGGGCGAGGTTCCTGACCCGCCTGCGAGCTGCGAGGCGGGGGTGATTTTTCTTTCCCTTCGGCCTGGGGAGGAGGCCTGGCTATTAGGGGGGTTCTGGGGCCGGGAGGCTTCTCCCTGGTGGGGGCGTCCACCCTGAGGGGAGGCCTTAACCGGCTTCGAAGCAGGGTGCCGAGGTGGAAGCAGTGATTGGTTCAGGGGTAGTTGGGGGAACTGCTGCTGGTAGTGCTGTTGAGAGAGGTGGGGTAGTACTTGGTGCTGCTGGAATTGTTGCATTTGGGCTTGCATTGCCCGCATGCATTGCATCAGGTCATCAAACTGTCTCTGGCGGGTCGCTAGGGGGGCAGCAGTTGGTTCGGCAAAAGTTGTTTCGACAGGGAGTGGAAGAGGGATGTTCATGGCAGGAAGGTTTACGGGCGCCACTGTTCGAGGCGCATTCAAGCTGGGGATCCCGTCCACCGGAAGGGGAATGGTGAACTGTCCGATGCACACCACGGGGGCTTGGAGTTGCTCCCCGGTGGTGTTCGTCTCTGTGCCACGTCCGGCATTGCTGGAAGAAGCCATGAGTGTTGGGATTTTTGGAAGAAGAGGTTATGAGAGTTTTAGAGGGAGGCTTTTAGAAGCGTTCCCACAGACGGCGCCAATTGATGGCGCGCAATCCGGCTGGTCCTAGCTGTCAACGACCTTGCCTCTGAACGGAACTACAGGGAACCTGAAACGGAGAAGATGAGGAAGCTCCGGGGGGAACCCGGTATGAATGCTTCGAAGCTCAAGTTAGAATTCTTCAAAGGCAAGATAAAACCAGATGGCGCAAAGTTTGCATACCTTGTTCTTAGGGGGTAGGGAGCCTTTTATAACCACCTCGCGCACTCACTTCTAAGCTTCTGTCAGATCGGGTATGATTATTTCTGAGCTCCTGCCAGTTCGGATGTCATTCCTCTGGCTGGGCAGAACCACCACTGCTCCCTTTGTCGGAGCCGTCTCTGCGGCTGGTGATGACGGTGGTAGGTGGCCGTTTGAAGTGCGGCTGTCAAGCATCAGATCCCAAGTCAGTCAGGTGCGCCGCCCTTGGATACGGACATCCTCGGTGTCAGGTATGGTGCGTTTGTTCAGTCTAGCGTCCTGGAGGTGAAGTGCTGGAGTGGTGAGCGAGATGAAGTCTTGAGTTCGGATAGGGAGTGTCCCGAACTGCCATGAGGCGGGCCAGTTCGGGTCACTGCCTTGTGAGGCTCGGGGCCTAAGGGAGAGTTCGGGCTCCTTGTAGGAAGCTCGGGCTCCTAGTAGGGAGTTCGGGTTCCTTGTAGGGAGCTCGGGCTCCTAGTAGGGAGTTCGGGTTCTTAGTAGGGAGCTCGGGCTCCTAGTAGGGAGTTCGGACTGCTGGTAGGGAGTTCGGACTACTGGTTCCTTCCTTTGGTGCTCGCACCTTGAGCACGTTGTTGTTCCGAGCTGTTTGTTTTTGCCACGTATTATATTGAATGATGACGAGGTCGGGCCAAATCTTCTTTCATCAATATGCATAGGTATTTGGAAAAGCGTTAAATTCTTATTTTCTCTAATGCTTGAGGATTTATTAAAATAAAATGCTGATGTGGTATACTTTTAAGTTAAGGTGGAAAGCAACTTTATGTAGAATTGGATATATAAACTCTCCCTCAACAAACGCCCAGTAGCCCAACACATACCTTTTCTTTTGAACCTTTCGAGATTGTACCCATCATTCACAATGCCGACAACAATCATGACTACCTACACTCTCAACAGACTAGATGGACTTAGCTGGCTGGGCCAATCATCAATATTTTGGATTTTGTTCGAAGTTAAGGCCCCTCATATATATTTATTTATTTTTTTTTTTATGGTAAATTTCTGAAATCAACACAGTTGCATCTACACCCCTTCTATCGCAATCCGCCAAAATACTCATTCCCCGAGCTTTTATCGACAAATTTATTTCCCAAAATGAAAGCTTGAGTTCGAAAGGGCGATCAGCTTGGATGAAGCTGCTCTTGAAAAAACTATGGGTGGCAAACCTGGCAATCGTCTTTGTATCTATCTAACTACAAAGCCCGAGATACATGAGGCCATGAATTCCATATCTGACCCCCTCTCTCCCTCTCTCTCTCTCTTCCTTATTTTATTATATAAAACTCACCCTGATTTTTTTGCATTTCAAAACCTGTAGAGAACATCCTGTTAGTAAGTTTTATTGTTCAAAATTCAGCTTTCATTAAGAGTGACCATTAATAGAAGTTATAGGCATAAGTATTTAAGTATTTTATATGATTAAATTACCCTTGAATGGCCAATAAAACTTATTAATTAATTTTAAGAGAAAATTATTCCTGATTTGGGCTCAACCCACACTAGGCTCACAAATTTTAGAGTTGGGCCTGGGCTTAATACCTGGGACTGAGCCAACAGGCATGATATTTATATATAATTATTACATATGAGCAATCTGAGGTAATTTTGTCATAAAAACATTTAATAAAATGGATTGGCCATTTTATGGGAGTTTGGTCATGTAAAATACTTAAATGTTTATATGGACAATTTCTATTAATGGTCATTAACTGGGGGCTCTATGGAAATTTTGAAAAGTTTTGATGACTTCAAGAAAAATACAAAGAAGTCATTATAAATTTTAGATAATATCTCTCTTTTTTCTTTTTTAATATGGAGAGTGATCAAGAAGCAACTCATAACAATGATGGGTCCACCTCCTTTCGGTTGTTGGTGGCATTACTTTTTATTTCTTACACAACAATGATGTAGTAAGAATTGAAATTGGCCCTGCCTATTGCCTCTAATGATCAAGATTGTAAAAATTGAAGATTTGTTTGGTTCACGGTCAGAATCAGAATAGAAATCTCCTGGAATCGGAATTAATTGGTTATTCTCCTTTCCTGTTTGATTCAGATGTGAATTAGAATCAATTTCAGCTGTGATTCAGGTGTAGTAAAAGGAAATAATTATATATATATATATATATATCCCAT
Organism: Nelumbo nucifera; assembly: GCF_055504915.1. Taxonomy (NCBI): domain Eukaryota; kingdom Viridiplantae; phylum Streptophyta; class Magnoliopsida; order Proteales; family Nelumbonaceae; genus Nelumbo; species Nelumbo nucifera. Next base: position 18,336,386 of record NC_142652.1, on the reverse strand, counting down.
TTTTCTCAACCAAATGGACCCTAAATATATAACAAATTCATAGATAGTAGATGCTAATGCTAATTAGAGGAGAAAGGTACCACATTATAATGTGATAGAAACACAGGTGACTAAGTCAAAGGGTCCTTTAGCAAATGGATTCATTTCAAATTAAGGCCATGTCAAATAATTAATATATATTTACATGTGGGTGAGAGGTGCAGTAGGAAAATTAAAAGAATGGGGGTTTTATATATATCGATCACGTCTCTTTGCACATGAGATGAGATTTTATATATTTTTAAGACAACAGCCCTGTGCTGCATCATATCCTGCATGGCTATGAGAGTAGTGATACATAGTCCCACCCCACGTACCTGTTCTTTTTTCAACGAACTAACCAGTTCTTTTTATGCCGATCACTTGTCAATGATCAAGTAGTTAAGAACTGATCGATCAGATGGTGGTGGCACATACATTCATCTAGATCTCCCAAGCAGAGATATTCAGGACTGTAGGCTCTGGTTCTCCTGGTCCTAGCCACTGGGCCTTATATGTGTGTACACTCACGACCCACCCCCCAGTGAGCCCCAAGACAGCAAAGTTGATTTTAATGATATGGGACCTTGTAGTTTATAGACGCAGACGGTTCATTAATTTTAGCCAAGTGATGGCCTAGGCCTAACCCGGCCCCCCTTTTATATATCCTTGTTACATGCTCAGGGTCTGTCGATCTCAAGACAGACCCTACGGAAAGAGTTTCAGCGTTTCAATGTTTCAACGTTTCAAGCAAAGAAGTAGGACGCCCGAAAACGCTGCAGCCCGCGTTTTACTGATACTTGTGAATAAGGAGGATCAAGATGGAAAGTCATCCACCACAAACCATGGATAAACGATTTACTGTTAGACCCACAGTTACCAATACGTGAATTTGGGTATATTGGTCAACAGAAAAAGTTGGCCAATTTACCCTCTCTATTTACGGAATTGGGATTTGATAGATCGGCTTCAGCCCATTCCAACAGCCATTACAGCCTTACCCGGGGCCGGGGAATATTTAATTACCTATCTACTTTATTTTAGTTCATGGAGAGATATTCCCATTGCAACCCGATAAAGGTTGTCCGAATAGGCTTTGCACTGACTGAAGCCGATTTCCATCCTCACAGCCCTTTTCAACTTTTTGTATTGAAAACATTTTCCAATGAATAAACACATACAAGTGGAGATATATTCAATTCACGGCTGCAAAAGGCTGTGAGGACCAAATCTGAGTTCCTATTTCACCAAAAAATTAATGGGCCCAAAAGGAAAATAGAAGGAAGGAATCAATTGAACCCAATAAGAGGTAATTATTTCACAGTTGATACATTTGAACAAAAAGAAAGGCGTAGTAATTAATAAAGAAATGGATGAACTTGATGAAAAAAATGAATGGAATGTAAAATAACTTTTGAAGCATGACCGGGGCAAAGACATTTAGACATCTTTATGTATATTCTGTACATCAATTCAACACTATTTTTGTTTTGTAAATTGTAATGTCTATTGAATTGGGGTTTGGTTCCCACGTCACCCTTACAATCCATTGTAGCTGTATATTGGAAATATCTACCCACGAATAAAAGTATATAAATAATAAATATTTTCAATGTACAGTTGCAAAGGGCTGTGAGACCAAATCCAAATTCCTATAAACTAGACAGACATTGGCCACTCCACCATGTCAATGCCAACCATAGACGAGGATACCATATCAAATACTCCATCTATCAAATTAATTAAGACCATATAATGAATTGATAAATTGGAATCCTAAATTTAAACGAGCCAATTTGTGAATGACAATGGTCCTGCATGCATGTATTTCAGCTTCCACTAACAGGTCGGGATTCGCCGTCAACAAAATAGTGTATTAATATACGTACCAATGACAAAGTATATATTCTTGATTAAGGGTGTAAACGGATCGAATTTGAATCTAATCAGACAATATCCAAATTCAAATTCAATTAGAAAATCTGATATCCAATAGATATTAAAAATTAATATTTAAATTTGAATCCGATTAAATGTTCGATTTAATTCGAATTTGACTGATTAGTTATTTTAGATAATTAATAAATATTTTATTTATATAAAACATCTAAATATTTTATATGCTATATATAAAAATTAAATAATCGATTAAATTCGGAATAAGATTATATCCAAATTTAAATAAAATAAAATATTCGAATTCGACTGATTAAATATTTGAATCGAATTCAAAATCTGATTGTCGAATACCGTTGACACCCTATTGAAGATTAGCTATATATGTTTCTAATGCATTGCTAAAACAGGGTGGTGTCTGAAACCAGCTTTTTTGACTCCATGTAAGCGCTAAATTGATGATTTGACTTTAAATGGGGACATTATTTATTACATTGGTTTATCTGCACGCATTGAATGCTTGCAAAATATCAAAATTAAATTAGTATTTGGTGGGCATATAAACAGTATTTATACTCTTCTGGAAAGAGTGTAAATACACGTATAAACAGTATAAAGTCTTATATTTTGTATTATTAAACCTATATATTTATGTTTATATCGAACGTCATTGGATCCGCCCTTAAATATCGTAAAATATTGTACAACTGTTGCAAAAGAATCCAAACGCGCACGGCCCAACCCCTAAGAACAAAGCCAACAGATCAAGTAGCCCACTGTGTGATTTTTGCCTTCTTGGTATTTGAGTATTGACTCACTTTAATAGTTTAATTCTCGGGTCTTAGATGATGGGAGTTTCTAGATGACGTTAAGAGTCCCCAACATGTGTCAGGTTAGAGAGTCCCACACCTCAACTGAATGTCATAACTCGTAACACACTTGCAATTTGACAAGTGTCAGGTTAGAGAGTCTCCATGTTTCTAGATGACGTTAATCTCTTTTTTTTTTTAATCAACAAATTGAGGGTGGAGATTGAATACAACGACACGTGGTATGGTGCTGTCTGCTGCCGCCTGTGGGCTTTTCAACGTGGAGTCTTGTCATGTGTATATGACGGGTTGAGACTGACTGATTCGGGTCCACAGTCAACCCAATGTAACGAGGCAGCACCCCTTAATTAACGGACTCCACATTTCCTACAAACAAACATATTGTTGCGAGCAACATCTGTCTGAAAACGATTGGCAAAAACAGAACGTAAAATATACTAACTAATCAAGAATGCACGGAGAGATTTATGTTTTGTAATCTCTGTTTTACAAAGAAAATCTTCCCAGCTCTCACTTTAAAATTTGATTTATCTTAATTCGTGTATAAGTCAAATAATACATAAATAAGAAAAACCCTAAATCCTTAACATAATATATTTAGATCGAACCCACAAACTGAAAATAAAAAAAAAAAAAGAAATTGTCAAACGAACCAGTCATCAAGCGAGGCAAACAAGAATTCAAGGCACAATTCAATATATATATATGTGGGATGTCTACGTAACCCACCCAATTAGTTTGGTAATCATCGCATTTTTCTCATATCAACGACAGTTAGTTATCGTTAATAATTGTTCTTAGTTCTGAATGCATGAATCCCCCATTTTGTCAACTTTAATCCATTTAAGATTAAAATAACTTGTATTTTTGAAAAACATTAATTCAGTAGATGATACACATATACAAATACGATAAGGTTTATGAAACTTGGCGTTCTGATTCTCAAACTCTGACTAGACGACTGGGGGGCCCCTAGTTTTCTCTCCACCTAACTCATTTTACTCCCTTTTCCATGTTTGATCTTTTCTGAAGTAAGAAGCTTCTGGCTTGCAACACCACGAAACCCAATTCCTAGCGCCTTTAGCTTTATATATGCACCTCACCTTAGAGGAGGTTCTTAACCTAATCTCGCTTCTGTTGTTGTTGTATGTGAAAAATACTAAGAGATCGAGACAATTGAAGGGTTTCACTGCTTCAATTCTTTACATAATCCAATAACCCATTGAGTAGTTCATCCAAACATTGTTCGCAGCTGGCATCAGAAACAACGAAAAGATGAAGTTCGGGAAGGAGTTTGCCTCCCAAATGGTCCCAGAATGGCAAGAAGCCTACATGGACTACGAGTATCTCAAGATCATACTAAAAGACATCCAATCTTTCAAGCAAAGAACTAAGCCTCCGGTGACTCCGAGAAGTGGATCAAAGAGAAGGATGGCAATTTACAGATCCTTCAGCGGCCTAATGAAAAGATACAACAGTGTAAGAAGCCACGCCGAAGGAGACGTTGAGGATCAAGTGATACGAGTCGCTAATCCGGAACAACGAGACGACAATTGGGAGGGGCGCTACCAGACTCATTTTCTTATGTCGTCTGAAGAAGGAGGAGAGTACGAGCTCGTCTACTTCAGAAGACTGGATGACGAATTCAACAAAGTGAATATCTTCTACAGGGATAAGGTGGAGGAGGTAATGAAGGAGGCCAACATGTTGAATAAACAGATGGACGCATTGATAGCATTTCGGATAAAGGTGGAAAATCCCACAGAGTTGTTCGATGGGTCAGCCGAGATGGCTCGTCTTGCTTCAGATGTTGCCAGCTCTGCGTCGGCAGTGACCGCCTCTACTCCTTCCAGCGCCAGAGACAGCAGTTCCAGTAAGTCTCGTCTCTCGATCTTTGCATAACAACTTATATCTCTTCATCAATTGTCCCGTTTGTCAATTTGGCAAACATGTAATGGGTGGATTTTAGCTAAGTCCAACCATTCTCCTCTCCTCGATCGATGTCCTCACTCAGGAAAAAAACGAAGAAATGCCGGTAAACATCGAGTATTGCAACTCTGTCTCTATTCTTCACTGCGCGCTAAAAGACAAAGTTGGAAACATCTTTCATGGATCCCACGTCCCACCTAACAAGAGTTGCATCAGTCGTTGTTTACAAGCATTACTTTTTTTCTGTGCGACCCCATTAAAACATGGAAACGTCAACCTCTTAACAAAATATATTACATTACTTGTTTTTTTTTCTCCTTTTATTTTTAATTTTTTATCACTGGCGTATCCAACTACCCATATTTAATTGGATAAATGAGGTTGGAGGGAAGAGCTGTAATCATATAAGTTAAGAATTGCTTCAATAAACTGCGAATACGCCAGCGTTTGCAGCATCACTCACATCAACTGAATTTTTAGTTGAAACGTCGATTTATCACGTTTCATTCGTATGTTGAGGGGGACTTGATGGAAATGTTCTGAGCCACCGACCTGGACAGTATGACTGGTTGATCCAGGAGTTAGTTCCAAAACCGTGTCTCCAAGTGTCAAGTTCTTCAAAACGTTGACCATGGTCAACAATTTATACATAAATCATATATTTTGTAGTACTACATACAAATTTACTATTTTGGGTTTGTATTGAAATAAAATATCTCCAATTAACATAAATACAGGTTTCACAATCATTCTCAAATAACTATTCCACCTAAAAACTTAACCTATTAGGGAAAGTGCTTTTTTTATTTCTTTAGAACACCCCACTCTTATCTTGTGCTGAAATTTAATTAATTATAATAGAGGCAACGAGGAATTAGACACTAAACCGTTTAGTCAAAGAGACTAATACTATCTTAAATTATTAGGTGAGGTCCCTGAACTGGTGGATTATAATTCAACCAACAGCCTTTCAATTATATTTTTTATAACACATTTTAAAAACTAAATGCCATCCATTTAAGTTAAAATTTGGTTTATGGGTTCCAAAGGTGTCACTTCCAAGAAAAAAAAAAAGAAAAATTAAGACAAACATGAAAAGAAATCCTATACTTTAAAGGCTATGTTTGGTTTAATTTGAAGGAAAAGGTAGGGAAAGAAAGGGAAACCTATGCAAGGTTTGTAAAGGTTTCCCTACATTTTCCTTCCTTTTCCTATTTTTTCCTTCAAACCGAACACAGCCTATGGTTATGGGACTAGAAGCCATACCAAATAGCAAGCCGGGTTTACCATTTAACCTGACCCTATAGGGTTGGGTCAAGCTGGTTTACCGTTTAACTCAACCCATTTACAACCCTAAATCATATACAATGCGACCAGTACAAGTTTCCTAGGTCCCCCTGCAACAAGAGAGAGAGAGAGTGAAAGAGTAATGGCTGCCTCTGGTTTTCTGATGAGATCAAAGAATTCGTTGATAATGCAGGTAGGCGCATGGCTGTAATAGAAGAGGCTGAACCAAGCACCCCAGAGAATTCGGATGACTCAAGTGAGGACACAAACGTCAATGACACCGGAACTATCAACAGGACTGTCATGAGCGAAACTAATCCAAACAAAATGAAGGCCAACAGGCCAGCTCCATTAGAAATCCTTAGCCGTGTGAAGATTAACAGCAGACTCGAGAGTCCGATATCCACCATAAAAAGGTTCCTCAAGGTTCCCAAAAACAAAGAATTAAATTTTAAAAAGGAGGAGCTGAGGAAAATTGAGGAACTACTAAAGCGAGCTTTTATCGAGTTTTATCAGAAGCTTCGACTTCTAAAGAGCTACAGGTAATATGAGTTTCATGGATACAGAAAACTTATTTGCTTGAATTCGGTTGTGTTATTTTTCAACTATGTTTATTGTTTCCTTTTGAATGATTCAGCTTCTTGAATCTATTGGCATTCTCGAAGATAATGAAGAAATATGACAAGGTGAGATTATATACCAACTATATATCCAAATGTTTAATAGCATTCTGATAAGCAATCTGACTGACCTAGAGTTGAACTTAAAATAAACAAAAAAGTTTCTGATATATCGATACACTTAAATATATACAAATTTTGTTTTCCAATTGTGCAGATAGCATCAAGAAGTGTATCGAGAGCTTATCTGAACATGGTCGACAATTCCTACCTTGGTAGCTCTGATGTGGTAAGCTTATGTGATCGATGTGTACTATCAAATTAAGAATGGTCACTCTTAATTTTATCCCATCCCATCAAAAGAAAAAAAAAAAAAAGAACGGTCACTTTAATTCTTCATTCTATAAACTTGATGTGTTGCAGGGATAACTGGGATGGGGTGGGGTGGGAGAGTTCTGAATTCGTTTTCTTATTTTTATTTGTTTATAGTAGAAGCATCTTCTACTGCATGTGAAATATATATTACTTCTAACAGTAGTGAATTAATTAATTTTCAACAAGCTTGGTTGATATTGATTTTGCAATTTTGCGGAGCAGGTGACTAGGCTCATGGAGAGGGTTGAAGCTACATTCATCAAGCACTTCTCAAACTCAAATCGTAGTAAAGGAATTAAAACCTTGAGACCAAAACCAAAGAAAGAAAGGCATAGGGTTACATTTTCGATGGGTAAGATTCTCGAGAAGCTTCTCGGTGTTGTATGTTCGTATGTATCAACTAGGAGGATGAATTCATTTGTCAATCTGATATTAGTTAAAACAATGAAGAATAACTAAAAGCCCTTTCAGACTTGTGGAATATAAAACTTGTCTTCTCTGGTAAAATTTCTTCAGGTTTCTTTGCTGGATGCACCGTAGCTCTACTTGTGGCCCTTATTTTAATCATCCGAGCCCGAAATATCCTAGAACATGAAGAAGGTGCTCAGTATATGGAAAGTATGTTTCCGCTTTATAGGTAAGATCGGTTGATCTCCCTTGCAGCTTAGTTATCAACACTGCTAGCTGTAGTTTCAAAACTATATATATATATATATATATATGTATAATACTGGAAGAACCATTATATTCAATATATCTACAAGCTAAATCCTGTAAGCTCAAGTTATCCAAAATTAAACTTCATTGCAGCTTGTTTGGATTCATTGTCCTTCACATGGTTATGTATGCTGCGGATATATATTTCTGGAGACGCTACCGAGTCAATTATCCATTCATATTTGGCTTCAAGCAAGGAACGGAGTTGGGGTATAGAGAGGTCTTTCTCTTCAGTGCAAGTCTTGGCACGCTTGCTCTTGGAAGCGTTCTCTTGAACTTGGACATGGAGATGGACCCCAAAACCAAAGAATACAAGGCCTTCACTGAGCTGCTCCCTCTGGGATTACTTACAGTATGATTCCTAGCCTCACCCTACATTAATCCTTCTCTGCTTATTCTCAATAAATGTAATGTAGGAAGCGCATATTTAATTTGACTGGGAATTAAATCTTTCTTTCCTTTTTTTTCTTTTTTTATTTGTGTAGCTTCTTGTTATCATAATATTTTTCCCATTCAACATCATGTATCGCTCAAGTCGCTATTTCCTTCTACGTTGTGCATTCCATTGTGTTTGTGCTCCTCTGTACAAGGTACGTACATGATGATCATCAGGACAACTTCTGTGCTGAGATGGGTTCATTAATTTATCTTTAATTGCTGGGTATTCTTCTTTCTACAGGTTACTCTAGGAGACTTTTTCTTGGCAGACCAGCTAACTAGTCAGGTTAGTTTTTGACTTTCATGCTCCCATCTACTCATTAATTAGAATATAGACATCATTTGGTGGTCTGTTTGGAACAGCAATTAGCTAGCTAGTCATTAATTAATACTACTGTTTAATTCTATTCCACAGGTCCAAGCCATTAGAAGCCTGGAGTTCTATGTCTGCTACTACGGTTGGGGAGACTACAGACACAGAATTAATACTTGCAAAGCAAATAATGTCTACAACACATTCTTTTTCATTGTAGCAGTGATTCCATATTGGTGCCGCTTCCTTCAGGTACGTCCAGTCCAGTTCAGAGACATTTTGCCCCCCTTAAGATTGATTATACTACTCTGTTCTGTAGTCCATATTAATTAATCTGTTAGAACTCATCAAGGTAGTTTCTATATATGTTCTTGTGCCGCAGTGCGTTCGACGTCTGTACGAAGAAAAAGACCGAATGCAGGGATATAACGGGCTGAAATACTTCTCAACTATCGTGGCTGTCATTATGAGGACAGCTTACAATCTAGACAAGGGAAAGGGTTGGTGGGTGATGGCCTGGGTCACGTCAGCCATTGCTGCAATCAGCGGCACTTACTGGGACATTGTTGTTGACTGGGGGCTCCTGCAACGCCGGTCTAGGAATCGTTGGTTGAGAGATAAGCTCCTCATCCCACACAAAAGCGTTTACTTCGCAGCCATGGTAAGTAAGAAAGAAGATTTGTTTCACTCTTCTTCTTCTTCTTCTTCTTCTTCTTCTTCCAAGAACCCAATTGATATTGTTATGACAAGTATTTTGGGAAAAATTGCAGATACTGAATGTCCTGCTAAGATTTGCATGGCTGCAAACTGTGTTGAACTTTAAGCTGTCATTACACAGACAAGCTTTGATTGCTATTGTTGCAAGCCTGGAGATCATTCGTCGTGGCATTTGGAATTTCTTCAGGTATATATATCTTGGTTCTACTCCAATTAAAGTTAACTTATTATTCTAGCCAGAGACATTCATGTAAATATATATATATATATATATGGATGACAAAGGTCAATAGAAAATTTCATATAATCTGGCCTGGGTAACTTGGCCGAGTCAATACTGAGTTGCGTGATCTGTACTGGTATTTGAACTTTGGATTAAGTCGCACATCATAACCAATAAGACTCAATCCCTTCTTCTGTACCTGACCAAATATAGGCCCCCACTTTATATGAGAAAGAATTGAGGTAGGAGGAAGTTGGTGCAAATTTTGCATCAGTTTTTTAGATGCAAATTTTGCATCAGTTTTTTAGATGCAAATTTTACCCTGCCAATGAATGCAAATGAGACAAAAAAAACAATTTTTTTTTTATATATACAAATCATAGTTTCAAATAAATAGATGCAAGACTGAACCAGATACAAAATTTGTATCGGGTTCAGATTTCACTGCAACCAAAAGCAACCCAAGAAGTTTCAAAAAGAAATTACTTCATCCTGCCTAATTTTGGCATATGCAATATTCTTAGGAGGGCCCATTAAAGGATGGATCCTGATTTGTGCCATATGAATTTATCTACGGTTCAGACCTGAGGCTTTGGAAACGAAATACTCCTATGGAATCTTGTAATTATTTTTGTTTGCTGATGAGAAATCAACTGTTAATTGAACAGGTTGGAGAATGAGCATTTGAACAATGTAGGGAAGTACCGTGCATTCAAGTCTGTACCTCTGCCTTTTTACTACGATGAAGACGAAGAAAAGGACGAATAGCTAGCATTCCACTAGACTCACAAGGCCATCTAATTCATTATTCTACTCACACTGGATGGCTGGGGGTATGGAGAGAGAATACTTTTTTTATTTCTTAATAATAATTCAGTTCGATTAATTAATTACTTCTTTCATTATTTTGTACATGGAAATATGGAATATTGAGTCAATAATGAAAGATATGAATGACTTCCTGTTCAGTCAATGTGTAAATGGGTAGATTAACATGTTATGGGTATTTTGATTAATGTAAAGATGACCATTTACTCATCAGATCCTTTGGAACTTGGAATATAACTCCAATTATAGCAGATGTAAATTCTTTCTGTCCAATCCTAAATTCTCTATTGTCCATGTAAGTAAGGAAGCCCATTCCTTGGCCCAATTTGCTGCAATAGAAGGGACACTAGAGTGGAGACAGAGCAACATTCATGTGAGGCCCATGGGCCGTGTCAAGTCAGCATCTCAACGATGTACTGAGGATAGCATATAAAGTGAAAATCAGTCTTCACTGGCTAGCATTTTGCCTTTAAGCTAATGTGAGTTTGGTAGCATGAGCACTTCACTGCTCCGATTTTGAGAGATAAAAGGCAAAAGAAGACAGTTTGGCAAGAAATTTTCATCTTCCTACAACAAGGAAATAATTTTTTTTTTCCAAATACATGAGAGTTGAGACCTACTCAAGTCATACAAATGCGTGTGTATCATGTGCAAACCGGTCAGACGCGTTCCTACTTAATTCATTGGTCACCACATTTCCTTTTGAAGCGAAACTGTTGCTTTGGGTGAAAGTTATAATATTTTTTTGACAATTTGATTTTTGATAAAAAGCAATAAAATAAAAATCAGTTTGACATTTCGGTTTGGAAGCATGTGGCTACCGAACGAGGAAAAGAAAAATTTTTTGCTTCTCTAAATTAACGAACCAAATACACCCGTAGTTGGTGAAAGCTAGATCTGGCAAAAAGTTGATCCAACCCGCCAACTCGACTCAACCCAACCCGAAAAAACAGGGCCAGGGTCTCATATTTAGCTACCCTAATGGGAAAATGACCCGACCCCACCCAATCCGAAAAAAAATGGGTTGGGTTGGGTTATGGGTCAATCCACTGACCCGATTGTCAAGTCTAATTGGGATTATTTATGCATTGTTAGAAGTTTCTACTCTTTAATATTTTTCTATTTAGTATTTACTTTTTATTGTTTACTCTTTAAATTGTTAAATGTTCAAGTTTTTTATTTTATATTTGGAATTTTAAGGTTAATTCTTTTAATTTTAACATTTTTCATGTAAATTTTCTTTATTTTTTTAAATTTTAATTATTTTTTAGGATGATCTGAATTGACCTGACCCATGGGTCAATCCTAACCCGAACATTTAGAGTTAGGGTCTAGAATTTGACAATCCAACCCGAAATTCAACCCGACCTAAAATCAACCCGAAATATATTGACCGAACCCAAACCCGAACCTAAACCACCCAACCCAATTGCCAGGTCTACTGAAAGCACAGCGATTGTCGATTGGGGCAAAAGAATTGACCAAAGTGTAGTCAAACTCTCATTGGGGATTCCACGGAAGTGTGAGTTACAATTTGAGTTATATTCACATTTTGATTTTTCAAAAAATCAAAGGGTTTACTGGGATAACGCTTATACATAGGGCTAGGTCTTTTGCTTTTCCCGGGTCACCACCGGTTTACAGTTTCTAGCATCTGGGTCAAGACGGTTTGAAAACACTAGTTGCACTGTTTCATAAGTCATACTTCTCTTTTGAATCTGGACCTATCTACACTTATCTCTACATCACTACAGTCGAACATTGAGAAAAGATGTTCCAAATATACAGTTTGTGTATTGTGGGCAGCATTTCATATGAACCAGACACAAAAGGGCAAAAATACATCAAACCACTCAAAAATACTTCTCTCTCTATAATGGCCTGATTAATGATTGCATCTCTTTCTAGTAACCTTATCGGGATGAAAAATAATAGGAAGAGGATTTGTTTCCTCTAGTCTTTGATTTTAGGGATAAGTGGTTTGTAATCCACCTCAGAAATCTGAATTGTAGCTCTTAGAAATCCTAGCTCCACCTTAGGGGTGGACTGAATTATAAAACCCCCATTTTATTACTTTAAAAGTAATTAGTGATAAACCTTTTGATTTTTCCTCTGATATCTGATTTCATAGTTTATGTCTTCATCCTCTCGTAGTGTCAAAAGCCTCTCTAAAAGCCTTTTCCGTGAAAGCCAAAAACTGGTATGAATCATCTCATTGATTCTTAAAACAGTGTACAGATGCTGACAACATGGAATCTTGTTATACCCTCGCCGGTGGTATGTGGGATGTGAGATGTTTCTGGGTTAGGGCTTGGTGGACGAGAGGAGGAAGAGGGAGTTTAAAGAAGATTGGAAGAAGAGGAAGGAGAGGAGGAAGAGTAATGGGAAGAAGAAGAAGAAGAAAGAAGATTCTCTGCTTACCGCTAGACCGCCGCAGGTGGATTTTATGTCCACTAATGCCGGTGTATTTAATGTATTTTTTTATTGTCCACGAATGTCAGTGGGATGTGGGATGTTTCTGGGTTAGGACTCGGCAGAGGAGAGGAGGAAGAAGGAGTTAGAATGGATTTAATATGTTTTTAGAAAGCCCTTAACTAAAACCAAAATTCAAAATACTACCTGGTAGCTTCTTATTAGTGGGACCTCATCTATGAAAATTAGTTACATAGTCCTAATATTGTCACCATTAATTTGACCTTGTTCTTTGGGTATGGTTGAGAAAATGTTCATTCCATAGTGGAATGTGTTGCATGTGTTTAATAAATAACAGATCGACTTGTATACATTAATAAGTGAAAGAAGCAGCAGAGATAATTGCATTGATGATCAGACGATGCCAGGTGGTCCTTGAAGTAAAATTATTATTGATTTATGTGTATCTTGCTCTTTCTATATCGATCCTAGCTAGTAATGGTGGATGCCATGCAGCATTAATGGAATTAATTCATTAAAACCATTTACATGATACTCTTTTCTTTTTTGAGGCTTCTAATAAACTGCCAAACTGATAAGAGAAGTAAGCACATTGACATGCTGAAGAGGTGGGTACTGGGTAGATATCTAATTTAGATTTCTTCAGTTCAGGAGGGGGAGACGACCTAAGATTCTCCGGGGTTTAATTCTGATGATATATCCAATCCAAACGCAAAAGTTCATACTTGTGGCTGCTAATCTATAATACAACTGCTATTAGGATTTCTAATTTCTTTCACATAAACAAAAAAAAAAAAAAGAAAAGAAAACGGAGTAAATCATGTAATGCCATCATTGAATGAGATGAGGAAATTGTCGGTTTTCACTTTCCAGAGTAGATTATGTCTCGCCCCTTTTCGGCTTCATTTTTATTAGTCCGACGGATGGAACCACGAACTTGCCTTTTATTAATCTAAAACCAAAATGCAATAAGAAAACTGTGTCTATTAATGATCTGACTTCTGAGAGAGAGATCCCGAAAGGCGAAAAGCTATCTTCTACATGGTCTAAATGAATCTTCTGTCCGTCCTTTATTTTTGGACTCTGTCCACGCGGCTATTAGTGGAAGGGATTGACCAAAACATGCAGATGTGTGCTTCTTCTTAATTTGTTTGATCTCTCATCTGATAATAAAACGAGAGGCCTGCCATCTCTACGAAGTGATATGGAAACTGCACAATTTAGACCATCCATCAATTCAATTGGGTGGGTTGGGTTGGTTCTTGATTCTTGACTGCCCACCATGTTTTCCTTCTTTTCTTTTATTTGATCCATCCATGCATGTCAGCTTTCTCCCTCCATTGATATTTCTTTAATCTTTCTCTCATGGAGTACAAAGTAGCAACATGTCTATTTAAATTTAAATGATGGATGACACAACCATTACCAGAATAATAATTTATTAAATAGACCTACAAATTGCAAGTTATATATATTTTTAAATATTTAACTGACAAACATAAAATTATTGTGCCTCTACTCATTATAAAATTGGTCCTTCAACTTAAGTTTTCTTATTTGAGAAGGTACGCCGTACGCCTCCTATAATTTTCTACTTGGAGTAGGTCCATGAGTTGGAATATTTTGTAAGGGCCCGATTCTGTTTGGTTTGATGGAAAAGAAAAGGGAAGCAGAAAGTAGCTGGAAATTAAGGGTCTGTTTGGTTTATAGTTAAAATTGCAATAAAAAAATTTCAGAATTGGAATTGAAATAATAGTCTATTTCCTTTGGTTCAGACAGTAATTGGAATGAGAATTAGAATAAGTTGAAATGGAATTTCAGTTCCAAGGGAAGGGGAAGGAATGGTCATTCCATCAAGAATGGGAATGGGATTCTGACTCCATCCAACAAAACAGTTGGAATAGGAATAGCCCCTATTCCCATGAACCTAATGAACCCTAAAGTTTTCAAGTAACTTCACACATTTTATCAACAACTTTCAATTAACTTTTGTTTTTTTTTTTTTTTTTTCTCTTGTATTTTCTGTGATACTGGAACATAGCCTCATATTATATAGATATTGGCGCAGTGGCATAATGGTTAAAAAAGTGCAGAAAGTTATAGGCCATTTCGCATCAAAAAGTAAATAAGGAAATTAAGAAGACTTTAACATCCACATAGTGGCTTATAAAATGGGAATAAACGTTAAACCAAAAGAAGACATTAATTGATTGACAAGTTGTTGATTTTCCTACTACAGCTTCTGGGAAATTTTGTTAATAATTCGTAAATAAGATGGTTAAAAGGCATTTAATTAATCATGATGATTAATTGTTGGGGTAGACAGTACTATTTTAGGCTTTTAGTTACCACACATGACACATCTACTGGTGGGTCAAATGTGTGAAGCCACTCTCTTCTCGATCGTCTAATCAGTTTAAGTTAAGCTAGCTCTTAAATAGTTAAATCTATTCTAATTAGTATTAACCCTTTTGAAGATGAATTGTGTGAAACCCCTAATTAATGAAATCTAGGGGCTATTGCTTCAAAATTATATGCAGAGTTAGCTAGCTAGCTTTATGGTATAATATTCACATAAATTGTTTCTCTGGATGGCTAATCCACCTTAAAGATTTATTAGGTAGGAATTGGAAGCCAACTTTTCTAGTCGAATTAGGTTGGAGTTTTGAGTTAACTACCTTATTGGGGTTTTTCTAAGATTGGGCTAAATTTTCTTGGTTAGTGAATTCGTTTTCACTATTTCATATATTCAGTTTTATTGCAAAGAGTAGTTAAGTAAGTTGCTCATATAAGGAATGTAAGACTCGGACCAGAATGGACGGTTGAATCAAACAACGACCCAGTAACCTTTCCAGATCCACGATCAAGCCTTACTTCCGTGGTCGCACGAGTCAACTTTCTTTATTCCTATTCCAATCTGGCAAGTTGAGAGCGATAGGAGAGAGAGAAAGAGAGAGAGGTCCATAAACAGAGCCAAATTATTGGTTTGAAGGGTCTCATTTCTCCATTGGAACAGAACCAAGAAGATGAAGTTCGGCAAGGAGTTCAGCTCGCAGATGGTGCCAGAATGGCAAGAAGCCTACATGGATTATAACCATCTCAAGTCCCTCCTGAAAGAAATCCAACGCTTCAAGCTTAGAACCAATCCACCTTCGACTGCGCAAGGTCCTCAGTTAAAGCGAAAGATGACTCTGTACAGAGCCTTCAGTGGTCTGACGCAGAACTACCACAATCTCAAGAGCCCCAGCAGCCGAGGAGGAGACGTTGAGGGGTGATACTTGTGAAGTCGGTGCCGCAGGAAGGGAGTTCGGATGAAGGGTGTTATCAGACTAATTTTCTATTGTCGGGAGATGAAGGAGGAGAATACGAGCTGGTCTACTTCAGGAGGCTTGATGACGAACTGAACAAGGTGAACCATTTTTACAAGTCCAAAGTGGAGGAGGTGAGGAAAGAGGCGGACATGCTTGATAAACAGATGAACGCTTTGATAGCGTTTCGGATCAAGGTGGATAATCCTGCGTACCTGCAGTCAGCCGACATGAATCAACTTGCCTCAGACATTGCCACTTCAGCTGCAGCCGTGACGGCCTCTACTCCGTCGGAAGCCAGAAGAGCAACCGGTTAGTAAGTCCGACCAAATCCAAATGTATAGTAGGAATTGAAATAGGAGTTGACTTTTGATTTAGCCATCCTATTCACGGTGGATGCTAAAGCCACCCTTTGATTTCACGTTTTTTAAAGGGTTTCTATGGGCAACTTTTGTGGTTTAATATTAATAAAAGTAATATAATTAAAAAAATTTCAAAAATAGGTTAACTTTTTACAAATAATATCAATAAAGGGCAAAAATATTGTTCATCTTCTTCTTCTTGCCCTTTGTTCATTAGAGCCGCCGCCCACCGCCGCCGTCCGCCCACTTCCACCTCCGCCTCCAACAACGTTGCCGGAGATGGGTGGAGACAGAGGTGGCGGTGACGGCGAGCAGAGGAATGACCACCAGAGCCATCGCTGCCACCTCTGCCTCTGACCACCTTCGGCAATGTTGCTAGAGGAGGAGGTGGCAACGTTGGACAGAGAAACCACCAGTGCCACCGCTGCCACCTTTGCCTCCGGCCACCTTCGGCATGGTTGCCGGAGGCGGAGGCGGCAGCGGGTGACAATGGACGGCGGTGGCAGACGGCAGCTCTGGTGAACAAATGACAAGAAGAAGAAGATGAATAGTGTTTTTGCCCTTTATTGATATTATTTTTAAAAAGTTAACCTATTTTTGAAATTTTTTTAAATATATTACTTTTATTGATATTAAACCCCAAAAGGTTTTATGACAAGAACATTACGACTCCGTCAATGGTACCCTGCACACTAGAATCTGTGTCGCTCGTAAGTCTGGGCTGATCATCAGTTCAACGGGTTTATAATTTATAATTACACTTGATATGAGTTCATATGAGTTTGGGTCTCCTGCCCATACAAACTTTGCCACGTTTACTCCCATAACATTGCAGCCACACACGGGGAACATCACATCCGCTACATAGTATTATGCACGGGAAGATGTTTCCAATGTATTGTGAGTAGTATCATGCTACTCATTCCCATGACAGTTGAGGGTCTAAGCTTTCAATTGCCATAACTTAATACCCTAAACTTCTAGAAATATATATTAAGTAAAATCCCATTAAATTAATGTTAAATTAAAAATAAATTATAAAAATGTTTATGCTTATATATATATATATATATATATATATATATATATATATTTTGTATAGATAGGACCGAACAGTTGGATTGGAAAAATCAAGAATCGGGTTAGTGACCAGTTCCGTTTTACTCTAGAACCATTATTTCCCCCAAAACCGTTGATTTGGTTAATAAACCGCTGACACGGGTGGTCGAACCATTCTAACTGTTTAACAATTTGACCAGTTTTTATTTTTTTGTTAGAACATGTCGTCTGTTCAATTCAAATGATCGGACCGTTCAACCTGAGAACCAAACCCTAACCGGTTTGTTATTCGAATTGGTTTTAAAAACCTTGATTTAAACAAGAACATAAACCAACATGCATATAAGCATTGCTTATCTAGAAACTTTACTAAATAGCTTAAATGTTCTTGTTTATTTTCAGATATTTTTATTTAGGTGTAAACCTTAGTTGCTTTGTTATTTGTGTCTTTGTGAATTGATCTTAATTTGTGTCATCAATATTGGATTGCATATAAAGTAGCAAAAGTGAAATAGTAAAATTGGAGAATTTGAATAGGGGATTTTACTAATTTTAACCAATGTTTTAAAAATCAACCCAGAGGCGAAACCGTTTTTGCCTCCGGGTCGCAGGTCATCGGTTCGACTGTCTGGATTGAATGTGTCAAACTGCCCCACATTCACATTTTATTAATAAATATTTGTATGTGTATAAATATATATATTTTTATGTTCTAGATAGGTTATATGTATTTTTATATTTAATTTTTTATTTATAGAAATATTAAAAATTGTAATTTGAGGCTAAAAAGTTTTTTTTTTTTATTTTTTGCAAAAAAAGTGGGGCAAGGTCCCTACATCACCTTGGGATGTATATATCTCGAAAATTACCCAAAATAAAAAAATCACCTCAATCGAACATTAGAATGTAAAGTTATGACCTCCAAAAATTTGCATATATTGAATGTGCAACTCGTGACCTGGTGACCAAGTTGAATGAGTTAATAGTTGAACTGGCCGGGTTGGATAGTTTTTTACCAAGTCAATGGTTTTGACCACTTAATGGGTTTTGATTGAATAGGATCCGGAATACTGACCATGATTCGAAACAGTTCAACCGGTTGGGTCAATGGTGAGTTGAAAACAATGATTTTAACTTTTAGGGTAAAAGACTTAAACCTCTCTTAAGGATTCTCCTAAATATTGAAACATCCCCTCACCTTTCAATTGGACTTAGACCTCCCCTGTAAGTGATCTTAACGGAGCTAAACCTCCCTTTCTATCCATATTTGTTAGCAAATGACATAATGTGCAATTTAAGTTCTTTGAAAAAATACAATTGTGCCCTTTTAATTTAAATTATTACCCTTTTTTCCTTGAAGAAAACTTTCCTCTTTAATTTGTTGTGTTTAACGTAAACAAAACTTCCCCTTTTCTTGCAACTTCCTCCCCATAAAATAAGAAGAAAACCACTCACCCTGATTAAAACTCTTTGCGAGCAATGAAACAAATAACGGAAAATGTAATTGAATCAGATGATCCGGCAGGAAAACAAAGAAGTAGGACTTGTGAAGATAACAATGGAGGGAAGCAAATAGCTATGGAGAGCAGAGCAGGGTGGAGGAGTTCTTCCGTCCCGTGTTCTCTGGCAAATACATGATGCCATTAATTCTTTTGAGGAGGTGAAGGCAAAAGAAAGGAGTGACTATTAGATATGTTACCAGTTTTCTCACCATTCATTTTCTTGTTCAGTGATATGGAACTGCAACATGTTTCCATTCAAACAATACAAAATCAATGAAAATGTAACAACCCAGAACACTTCTGACTTCCCCATAGATAAAAAAGCACTGATTTTTTTTTTTTTTTGGAAAACCAAGAAAAATCAGACTGATTTCCCCATATGCTTTCCTTATAAAATTGCTGATAATTGGTCCATCTATCTTATGCTGGAGAAACCCAAGAGTAATATAAAGGACAGTCAAGTTTTTACTATTCCAATGGTGTAGACGATTGGAGTTTTTCACTAATTAATAGATTGCATTTGTGGATGCAAGAAAGAAATTCGACAGAGGAATCTGGGTCTCATACTGAATTAATTTGCAGTAAGGCACATGGAGGCCATACAAGAAGTTGAGCTTAGCAACAGAGGAATGTCGGAAGAGGGGTGCAGTCAAGAAACAGAGATTTATGGGAGCAATACTAGTAGTACCCACACTGCAACTGCAGTAGATGTCATCCGTGAAAACAATAATCCAAACGGCGGCATCAAGGTGAAGAGTAGACCAGCTCCCCTAGAAGTGCTTAACCGTGTGAGGATCAACAACACATTGGAGACTCCACGTTCCACTCTGAAAGGTATTCTCAGGGCTTCCAACGGAACCCAGTTGAATTTCAGAAAGAAAGATCTTAGCAAGGTCGAAGAACAACTGAAGCGCGCATTTGTCGAGTTCTATCAAAAGCTTCGGCTTTTGAAGAGCTACAGGTACTACAGCAGCCTTGAGTGGAGTCTGCTGCACTTTTATATCTTTGATTTCCTCTGTTCTGCTCTGCCCTCTCTCTCTCTCTCTCTCTCTCTCTCTGTATATATATATATATATTATTATTTCTGTAGCTTACTTGTATTGATCAATGAACCAGCTTCCTCAATATCTTGGCATTCTCGAAGATAATGAAGAAATACGACAAGGTCGTACCTCCCTTCCTCTTCTTCTTCTTCTTCTTCTTCTTCATGCCCGGCCGGCCAAATGTTCATTTCAATCACACTTAAAGTCTTGTACTAATTTGTTTTTCCAACTGTGGCAGATAACAGGAAGAAATGCATCAAAAGCTTATTTAAAAGTGGTGGATGACTCCTATATTGGCAATTCTGATGAGGTAAGTCCTTGGTCAAGTTTCTTCTACGGACAGTTGATTGGCCAGGGTATTATTATCACTTTATTTATTGATTGATAAAGGCCAGATTCGATGATTGATCAAGTTTCTTCTACAACCATCCACACCTTATCAACTAACTACCCCAAACTCACAAGTGGGTAACATGTGGTCATTACTGTGGAGATTGGAGTCCAACTATTATAATATAAAAGAAAAAAAAATCTTATAACCAATCAACTGCTATCATAAAAATATTAATCAATGCAATCAGTTGGTTTTTATCAAAATCACAGCCCACTGGAGTTTTGATTGATCAAAACTTGCGCAATAAGGATTGAAATTAAACTCCTTTTTCTAATTTGTATATATTGTAAGAAGAAAAAAAGGAATTAAAAACTTGTCTTCTAAACTAGTTCATATGGACAGCGGGCATAATTTATCTGATTAATTATTATCAATTAACTTATGAATTATAGGTGATCAAATAATTTGGCAAAATTGAATTTCCTTGCTGTGATTAATGCCCTTAATACAGGCCACAAGGCTTATGGAGAGGGTAGAGGCTACATTCATCAAGCATTTCTCCAACTCAAACCGCAGTAAAGGCATAAACGTTTTGAGGCCAAAAGCCAAGGCAGATAGGCATAGAGTAACCTTTTTTACGGGTATAACATTTTTGTGTTTAATTAATTACTACAAGTAGAAAGTACAATTTAATTTCATATATATTAATTTGTTTATGATCGATCGTTAATCAATTCTTCAGGTTTATTTGCTGGGTGTGTAATAGCTTTAATCGTGGCTGTTGTTGTCATTGTACGTCTCGGAAGGCTCTTAGAAAAGCAAGGGAGTACCCAATACATGGACAACTTGTTTCCACTTTACAGGTACCAGCTGCTGAGATCTGAAGAGCCGTCTACTACCTAGCTCAATGCTCAATGGTTTTTTTCTTTCTTTCTTTTATATATATATAGAGAGAGAGAGAGATACTTAATTAGCTATATCTCTATCATCTGTAATAATTAATTAATTTTCTTTTAAATTTGCAGCTTATTTGTATTCATCGTCCTACATATGCTCATGTTTGGTGGGAATATTTACTTCTGGAGGCGTTATCGAGTCAATTATGGATTTATTTTTGGATTCAAGCAAGGCACCGAGTTGGGCTTCCGAGAAGTGTTTCTGCTCAGCACAGGACTTGCAGTGCTTGCACTCGGCACTGTGATTTCAAACTTGGACATGGAGATGGATCCAAGAACTAAAAGCTTCGGACAGTACAGCGAGCTACTGCCTCTGGGATTAGTTATTGTATGATTTTTCAGTTTTTCACACCCAAGACCCAGCTAGCTGAGCTGATGACTTGTGCTTCCATGCATCTATCTTCTATATATACTACGTACACAAGTTAATCTCTGATCTCCTTTATCTTTCTCTCTACAGCTTCTACTTGCCATAATGTTCTGCCCCTGGAACATCATATACCGCTCAAACCGCTTTTTCATACTCCAATGTTTGTTCCACTGCATTTGTGCTCCTCTCTACAAGGTACAAATTAACCATGCTATCCATCCGATCCATCACTGAACAAATTTCACTGAAATTATTAATTGCTAAACTTCATATATATATTTTACCTCTACAGGTCACACTGCCAGATTTTTTCATGGCGGACCAGCTGACTAGCCAGGTACAAGCCATCAGAAGCCTGCAGTACTACATATGCTATTATGGTTGGGGAAACTACAAAGAGAGACATAAATGCAACCAAACAAGACTTTATAAAACCTTCCTTTACATCGTAGCCGTGATTCCATATTCATGGCGCTGCCTTCAGGTTCCTCTCCATAACTATATATCCTACCCATAATTTATTTTGGGTTAGCTATTTGCACTACTATGAATTTAATTAATTTGCACCGCCGTAATTGCATGGGAGTGCAAATTAGCTGAATGTTATATTTACTTGTTCTTATTTGTTTGTGATGAGAAATAAAATGAAATGGTCCCCACTTTTTATATCAAAGAAAGAAAATTGAAAAATATGGTCAGAACTAGTTTCACACCAACCTCACAACACTCTCAGCCAAAATCTGATTTCAGATAGGAGGAGGGTTATTTGTTGAGAGTGGAAGCAAGGTGATGTGGTCTCTGTTTTATATGAGAGAGAATTGTGGCATGAGATATAAAATACAAATAGCTATTTTGTACAAATCTATATATATATGTATACCACTATTAAAAGTAAAATGAAGTCTAATATACAAATAAATAAAATAGTCTTGACTTTTTTGCTTTACTAAAATGCTTCTTTCTTTGAATTTGGTCCCCCTTTATTAAGGTAGCAAAAAACATAATTTCAAGTTTAAACAATTACTTTTATGAAACAAAAAGTACAGATTTTGTGTCATACGGTAGTGCATGCAAATCATACTATGCAAACTAAAGCAAGAGGCTCAGTTTGGACGGAGTACAAATGCATACTAAATAATATAAAATACATAGTTTTGCACTCTACATATTTGTATTTGTAGTCCTTTCAAACTGAGGCAGAGCAAAAATTGTATCCAATTCAGATGATTTGCACCACAAACAATCAGACTTAAGAACTCTCTCTCTCTCTCTCTCTCTCTCTCTCTCTCACACACACACACAACTTTATATTTCTCTTGTTTTCTATCAAATAGGGGTGTTAATGGTATTCGAAAATTCGATTTTGAATTTGATATTCGACATAATCGAATCGAATTTAGATAATTCGAATATCTAATCGGTCAAATTCGGATATCCTATTCTTATCGAATAGTTAATCGGATTCGAATTCGGATATGTCTTGATTCGATTTGATAAATAAAATATTTATTTTATATATTTATTAATTATCTAAAATAATTAATTAATCGAATCGAATATTCGAATATTTAATCAGATTCGAATTTAGATATTAATTTTCAATATCCGTTGGATATCAAATCAAATTCGAATATCAGATTTTCTAATCGGATTTGAATTCAAATATTGCCCGATCCAATTTGAGTTCGATCCATTTACACCCCTACCATCAAACCGAACATAGGGCCGATTTGGGAGGGCTTCAACCTTATTGAGCTGGTGGAGTGAGCCACGTTGTAGAAACTACCAAAATAGTTTCATTATATAGAAAGTTGATTTCTCAAGGTTGGTTTTCATCAGACATGGCTTCACGACTTTCTATATATGTAGATCCTTATCTTGCAATGCCAGAAGCCTGTGTGTGAAACTGAAAACCCTCCCAAAAGAGCACATCACATAGTATTAACTATGGTTTTTAAAAATGAATCGATCAGGGGTCCGGTTACTAGTTTGAACGGTCTGACCGTTTGATCCGAACGGTTAGTCCGTTCTGACAAAAAAATAAAAGAATTTAAAAAAATTTGAAAAATTACAAAACGGTCAAAATGGTTCGAATGATTAACTGGCCGGTTCAGCGGTTTACTGACCAAAATCAATGATTTTGGAAGAAAATGGAATCGGTCAGATAACCGCTTCCCGGTTTTTTTGATTCGATTTTGAAAACAGTGGTATTAACTCACGCAGGGGCTTTCCAATTTCCATCCATCTTGATGATGTAAGTTTGTGTTGTTTATATAATATATTGGGATTGGTGATGATGTAGTGCCTCCGTCGCCTGTATGAAGAAAAAGACCGAATGCAAGGATACAACGCACTGAAGTACTTTTCGACGATAGTAGCAGTGGTGATGAGGACGGCCTATAGCATGTCACAGAAGAGAGCGTGGACAGGGCGGAGGGTGATGGCGGTGGCAACCTCAATCATCTCAGCATTAGTGAGCACCTACTGGGACCTGGTTTTTGATTGGGGGCTTCTACAACGCCACTCCAAGAACCCCTGGCTAAGAGACAAGCTGCTCGTCTCACAAGATGTTGTATATTTTGCAGCCATGGTATGTATGTCCCAACTCCCATCTCCGATCGATGCAGTTTGAATTAGGCCTGCTGAATGCTGATTCGAGTGAAACACCCACCCTTAGCTTGTTTCTCTTATATATCTTCCTCTCATATTTAAATTGCAGATATCCAATGCCCTGCTCAGATTTGCATGGCTTCAAACAGTGGTGCCTCTTGAGGTGCCTTTTCTGCACAAAGAAGCCTTAGTTGCAATCTTTGCCTGCCTAGAAATCATCCGTCGTGGCATATGGAATTTCTTCAGGTAACTTTTAGGGTTCATTTTTTTTTTTTTTTACTTTGAGAGGGAAAACGTTGATCAGTAGGATTTTGGTTCTTATTAATCAATACTCCAATATCACTTATCCATCTCTCATAAGTTATCAACACTTTGATGAGACAAAATTGTCTTTTTAATAATAATTTTATAATTAAAACAGTCATTTTCTTATTTACCTAAAACATAAATAAATAACTATCCAAAAACAAACGGAACCTTAAAAATTAAAGTTTTTTTTTTTTTTTTGATACGCAAAGAAATCCATTAAACTAAACAAACAAAAGGAGTACATATAAAGCTTTCTTATGCTATTACCAAGTATGGATAACATGGCAGAGTTCACATCAATATAAGTTCTAAATGCATTTCTCTGAATACATTGGTTCTATTTCACTGATGAGTATTGTACCTTTCATCGACCAGGTTGGAAAATGAGCACTTGAACAATGTTGGTAAATATCGTGCATTCAAGTCAGTACCCCTCCCCTTCAGTTATGACGAGGACGATGACAAAGATGAGTGAGATGCATCGAGCAAGAGCCATGAACCAAGGGGGATGGCAAGAACAAATGTAATAATGTAGTCGATTTTGTATTGACAGAGAAAAAATAAATTGGGTTTTCAGGTGCGATCAGTCGAAATTCAGACTCACGAAATCCAATTGTAGATGGACCATGACATGGAAATCCAATCGGGCTCCTTTGACCATGGTGTTTGGAGAGTCCATAGGTGTTTTTTTTTTTTTTTTCGGTGGGCGTGGTCATGGGGTTGATTTGGGCTGAAGTGGGCTTTTGGGTTCTCTGTTGCATTATTGTATAGACCTTGTTAAAAGGATAAAGCTCAGCATAGTAGTCCCCATGTTTATATATGATTCTAGTTAGGCACTACTCGCTTTTTGGGAAGTTAATTACATGGGTAAATGCACTTAACTGGATAAGTATTTCGGAGGACATTAATTACTAAGAAACACTTACTCAAATAAGTGTATTTGTCCATGTTCTTTTATTTCTTAAGTAAATAAGACAATGACCATTTTAATAATAAAAAGTCACTATTAAAATAAGCTATTTTATCCCATCCAAGTGTAGGCAACTTTCCCCCTAGGTGGGAAAGTTATTTACTCACATGGGAGATATATATCACTTACCCGAGTAAGTGACACCCAAGAAAAATAAATTTCCTATGAACCCCACATAAATCTAAAAGGAGAACATGGGTATCTTAGTTAATGGGAATCAATTTTCCTTCTTCTCAAAAACAAATGGACCCATAACAAAAAGTTTATATATGATTCGGGAATTAAGGTCGCATTAATTCTATGGAACTACCTTAATACATTTCAACATTAAGATAAAAATTATGCATAAGTTGTAACTGGTTGAATTGGTGAATGGGGTTTTCTTTCACTTTCATTTCTTTAAAATTGAATTGGATAATTGACCGTCTCCAGTTCTTCTTCACCCTACTCCCTTTCTCCATATCATTTAAATAGGACAGTACCATGCTAACCATATGGTCACCAAAAGACACACATACATACATATACATACATATATATATATATATATATATATATATATATATATATATATATATATATATATATATATATAGATAGATAGATAGATAGATAGATAGATACATTTAAGAAAGAGATTGAGAAATAGAGAGAACGAGTGTGACAATATCAATACAACATAATAAAGTAAAATATTAATAAATCAAATAATCTAAATAGGTTGAGGTTAAACAATCAAACATAAAAATTCAATAAACTTCCACTAAAAATGAAAACTATTAACAAAACTTAGTAAAAATTAAAATACATTTATCTTTGGTTTTCCTTAAAATGTTAATTAAAAACATTTCAATTCAACACAAATTTAATAAACACTAATAAAAATAAGAAATTTAATTACAAAAATATTAATCAATAGTTTTAATAATATTATGATTTAAAAATGGGTTAGATATATTGCACATAGAACCTATGTTCTAATGTTGTATTTTGTTTTATTTGTTCTTTTTATTTTATTAGATAACTTTGTATTAGTGTATTTTAATTAATTAATTAATAATATTATTAACATTAATAATTTTTACGAGTTGAGACCTTTACTATGCATAATGCACATGTTGTATAAGAGAAATATAAAATAGAGGACCCATTGTAGAACCTATTTTATCACTTGGGAAAAGAAGACAAGCTAAACAGGTCTATGTTGACCCATTTTCAAAAACGGTTTCAATTCATCTGGAAACCCGTAACGTGTAATACACGATACACCATATTTTAACACATACAACAACAACAACAATAATAATAATAATAATAATAATAACATATAATAATTTGAAACTAATAAAATTTAGTAGTTCCTAAGTTAAAAAATAAAATACAATTTAATTCTATTTAAAGATAATTAATATTAATAGGATAGTTAAAATTTATAATAAAAAGTGAAAAAAATAGTGTAAACCATTAATATAATTCATCCAAATTACTAAATTAGTAAACCATTTTTATAATAATTATTAAAATAAAGAATTAATTATTTTAAACAACACTGCATTCCTTCCTTAGTTATAAGTTTTGGTTATTTCACTTTCCTTGATAAATCTCATGCATCGCATGGGTCCCTACTAGTATTCTTAATGAAATCTTATTCTTGTCTTCTTCTTTATCTTGCTTTCTTAGATGGATTTCCAAGGAAATTGAACTCCAACACTAATGTTTTGGGTAAATTAGGAGTGGATAGGACAGAGACTTAGGATCGAATCCTGCACCTGGGTTGGGGGATGGGTTACCCCCCATTGTGTAACCCTTCAAAAGAAAAAAAAAAAGCTCAATGCCTTTGTAATTACCAGAAGGGGCTTGGGTTGGTCTGAGTTAGTATTATACAATGTCATGGATTAGGGCTATTGGGACATGGCCATTCAAATTTTGACAAAAACCCAATCCGAATGTACCCAAATTGCACCCCTTATCAGCATATAAAGATATTTGCATCAGAAGCACCCCTAATTTCTATTTTCTTTCGGAATTTTTAATTTGTTTTTACCCTAAATAATGACATAATGAGTAAATCATTAAATGGCATTAGGGTTGTTCGTGGTTCGGCACCCAGTACTGCTAGTTTTTGAAAAACCATGAACTGAAACCAATTAGTTAACGGGTCCATCAGTTTAGTTCCCCAATTTCTCGGTTTTTTATATTTACAATATATATTTATAATAGATATATAATACAAATATTATAAATATATACTATAATATAAGGGAAACTTCATTTCCCTCACCTCAAAAAATTTTTATACGATTGGGACGGTGAAAATTGGGTATTGATGCCCAAAGGGGACGTGAACTATGTGGTGTGTTAGATGCCACTTGTTTTTAAAAACTACCAAACTGGTTAACCGGATTTTTTTGGTTGAATTTCTTTAATTCAATTTGATTTTTCAGTTTTTGTTGAACACCACTAAAAAGCATTCATTCACATCAACAATAGCGCATGGCTATGAACGTCTCAATCAATTGGGCACTAACCAGGGACTCAACCGAACCTGATTATGCACGATTTTTAGGCCCAGCCCATGGGTAAGCCCACAATATCCTAAAGAAGGTTGGTGTTTTTTTTTTTTTTTTCAGTTAGAAATTTGGTAGTATAGGAGTTCAAATCAGCCCCCCTCAAAACTACCCCCACAAAGTCCCACAGCACATCTCTGTGAACATTTTTTAATGGTGATATCATCATTCATAGTATTATCATCGAAAAATATTCTCATTACATGGAAGAAATGTTGTGTGGGACGTTGTGGGGGCAGTCTTGTAGAGAGGGGCGATTCTGTCTCGTAGTATATTGGTAATGGAGAAATCAAAGTTATTTTTCTTTTTAATGGAGACCGTCCAAGTTGCACTTCTATTAATATAAAAATAACTGGGTCAACTTCTTCATAAAATAATATATAAAAGACATAAAATACTTCTATTAATATAAAAGACTAATAGTTGACATAATATATAGAGAGCAATCGCTAATCTATTGATGATATAAAGTACATTTAATATGGTTGAAGGCTCCCGCTAACTTTAAAACCAACAGAAATGGAGGTTGGGAATGACCGCTAGCTGCGGTTGGAGTTGTTATTACTTATTACAGGCGAGATGAGTGGGGTCAGTTCATTGTGGACCGGGCCAAGAAGGTCAGTTGTGCATCTCCCGAAAAAGCAAATGAAGGCCTCTATCTTTCTAACCCATGTGCCATGGCTTGATTGCGGAGATATTTTCAATGTCTTGATTCTGATATTCTTTGAATGTGAAACCTCTATGGGCCTGTAGGGTATCAAATAGACTGAATTTGAGTTGAATGGTTTCAATCAAAAACAATTTGAACGGGCATCCAATAAGACATGTTGAATTGAGTCAATTCAGTTTTAATGGTCCAAAATATTTATTAGGTTGGGTTGAAGCTAGCCCGTCTGTAATGAATTTATATTAAATCGGATTGGATTGAACCAATATCTAATCCATAGTACAGGTTTCAAAGGATCAGGTTTGGATTGGTCCCGATCTAAATTAAATCAATTTAAACAGAGTGGTTCCAAATTATTCATGTTCGACCGGATTGCATTGGACCAATACCCGGTCCATTGACGGCTCTAGTGCTGCCGTGCTGGATTGTAAAAGTATGTTATCAGATGAATTCGTATGGGCTTGACAAAATTCTACCCGGGGTCTACTGGAAGACTATGTGGACTGTAAATTTCAGAATTATGCAGTGAACTGCAGTCCGTATGATATTTGTCAGATTTTGTACGGTCATCGATCATGGATGAGATGTAAATTGATGATTGATGAATGATTTTACCGTAGGGCTTAAAAAGATAAAAAATAAAAATCAACCTTTCATAAATCCCTTTAATCTTTTCGATTAAAATATAACTTACAAGTTGACAGTATGAAGTCATAAAACTATCTTCTCTTTCAAAACTATTAGAAAGAATTCCTTTTTCAGCAGATTTTTTTTTCGAAAGCCCCTCAACAGGTTAAACAAATCTGAAGTTTATCAACGACATATTTGTCTGCTTTTTAAAGTCTGTCTTGTTTTTCATTCGTTCAGATCTGAGGAGAGAGAGAGAGAGAGAGGCGTGGTTTATATCTCCTCTTTGATCAAGAAACCACAATTGAGCTGAATGAACTGTATAATGTTAGTAGTGTAGGTGGAATTTATTTCATCCTCTCTGTGGACTGTCCTTCACAGTAGTACCAAGAAGATGAAGTTCGGCAAGGAGTTCATCTCACAGATGGTGCCAGAATGGCAAGAAGCCTACATGGACTATAACCATCTCAAGTCCCTCCTGAAAGATATCCAACGCTTCAAGCTTAGAACCAATCCACCGGCGAATACAGCAGCAGGTCCTCACTTAAAGCGGAAGATGACATTGTACAGAGCCTTCAGTGGCCTAACGCAGAGGTACCACAACCTCAAAAGCCCCACCAGCCGTGGAGGAGGAGGAGGAGACGTCGAGGACCAGGTGATACTTGTGAAGTCAGTGCAGGAAGAGGGATCCGAGGGACATTACGAGACCAATTTTCTTATGTCATCGGAAGAAGGAGGGGAGTACGAACTGGTCTACTTCAGGAGGCTAGATGAGGAGCTGAACAAGGTGAACAAATTTTACAGGTCCAAAGTGGAGGAGGTGAGAAAGGAGGCAGCCATGCTTAATAAGCAGATGGACGCGTTGATAGCGTTTCGGATCAAGGTGGAAAACCCCACATTGGTATTCGACCAGTCGGCGGAGATGAGTCGTCTTGCTTCAGATGTTGCCACCTCCGCCGCGGCGGTGATGGCCTCCACTCCCTCCGGTGCTAGGAGAACAGCCGGTTAGTAATAAACTCCAACCAAAATCGATCCTCTCCTCTGTATTTCATTGTCAGTACAGTTTTGTTGGTTTGTTTTTGCTAGCGATACCGACACTGGCATCACCCTGCAGACCTATCCAGAGATAAATTGTATCTAGCGCCCTAGCGGTAGCGGTAGATGATGACAAGTTCTGTATATGACCATTAACCCGTGTCCGTGTGGCTAGGATCGTTTACTAGTGGTAGTAGTGGAGCCACGAATGGGGGATGCAGTATATGAAAATTACTACACTACCCAGTAAAAATCGATTATCGAGGCAAAACAGGTCTAAAAAAAGTCAGTAGTACCGTTAGTGTAACGCTGAAGCAAGGCAATTGAGAGATGAGATTTTTTGTTTTTTAATCTTTCGAGTCAAAGAAATGCAAGTGGTCCACTGAGTTAGGTTGGGGTGGGGGGAGGCACTGGACGGACATAATGTTCCATAATTGTGGTTTGTGATGCACCTTGGATTAAAGCATTCCTTTGTACACGTAGGCTACGTTATGTCATCAGTTGAATTTAATGGGACGGTCCAGGAAGGAAGAGTCTCAATAAATGTGGGTCATGACTGAGAGTCTGGATCTGCTCCTCACAGAGGACGACACCTCACACGGACCCATAGCCTCATCTCACCATGCATATTGCGAATATCTCCCCTATTTTTTGTTATTAACTTGTTGTTCAAGGGGAGATGTTCTCAATCTACAGTGGCATGGGGCTGTGAAGTCCGTGTGAAGTGCAGTTTGTTAGGAGCAGGTCCCCACGAGATGACTGATGAGGATGATGACGCTACATTCCATTTTAGCTGGCATCATCTTCAATGCCCAGGTGCATGCAATCGAGCCATTTGTATTGTCAGAGTCTTATCTGATTGAATCCTGGCGTGTCCTTGTGAACTGGATAAGGCTGCCCATATATTTTTTAATTTAATCCTTTTTAGCCTCTATCTCTCTCTCCTGGATTCCTCAATTTTTTTTTGTCAATTCATTAATTCAAATACCCGTAAATTATCTCTTATTATTGAAATAGTTCATATTTTTTTTTGAATTCTACCATTAGATGACAATTGACAAACACAATTAATTCAAAGAAATGATTAACATAGTATCGAAATTCACACGGTGAGGGATTTGATTGGTCAAAGCCCTTTCAATATCATGTATTTCTAACAGTATATATAGATTTCCCTAAAAACATAGAAATAGATCAACATGCAAAATTAGAAGAAAAAAAAATCGGCCATGTCTTTAGGGCTATGGATTGGTATTTGGCATTGGATTGTATCCGACCACAATTGAATCTGATCTAATTATTAAAACTTCAAATCAAATCAAATCCAATCCAAAATCCATTAGACTTCAATTGGATTCTGATTCAATTGAATTTGTTATATTCTATTTAAGATAAAAAATTAATATGTTAAAAAATAAATTAGTTTTTAATTTATAAATATATAATAAGTTTTTATAAACATAAAATATTAATTTTATTAATTATAAACTTTACGTAATTATATGTGATATTTATATGCTTACATAACTAATTACATAATGTAAAAAATTTAAATAAAAACATTTTACGGTAAAAATAAGTATGAAAATGGATGCATTATTTAAACAAAAATAAATATGATAAAAAAGGGTTGTTTTATTATTGATGGAAATGGCTGAAAACATACACACCAAACAAAAGAGCCTTTCACCAATTGATTGGATCATAAGGTTCGATGGTTCAGCCTAGGTGTGCAATTTAGGTGAGCTCAGGCTGAGAATTTGTTCAAATTTATTGGCCCAGCCCAAAAGAATGAACCCTAATTCAACGACATGGATCATTGGGTCATTGGGTCATTAGCTTAGTTCAATTTTAAGTTTTAGGGGGTGAGTATTTTCATTTGCACTTGCCTCTATCATCAATTAATGGGAAAAAGACATGGTAATTTATGTCTGGTGTCTAAGCCTCATTAGTTTTAAATTTTGAGAAAAAGACTGTAAATTACAAATTAGGGACTATTCTTGAAATAAGTTAATTAGTATTTTCTTTCTAAATATGAAAGCTTTGGAATGTTATATACATATATGGATTCCATCAATTTCATTAATATATGTGTATGTCTGTCTGACCTGAAATTTTATGACCATGGAGGTTTATTTCCTGATGGATGGACCTGGACAGGTTTTCATGTTGGGCAAAAGCTGGACCATCCCTAGCTGAATTCTCTACCCCAAAAGATTGTTGCGTTTGGTTGTGATGCAAACGTAAATATGTACTCAGTATAAATTTCTTCTTTTTGGTTCAATAATGCAAAGTATAACCCGTTTTTTTATTCTTCCAATTTATTTGAAATCAGTGCAAAATATAGACCACATCGTTAAATGCCTCAAATTTTCAGTCAAACACATTCATTATGATCAAAAGAACACGAATTTATAACCAAAAAGCATGATACAAAGATGTCAAGAAGAAACATTTTTGACATTTAATCATTATGTTTTTGTATGGCAACCTAACGTGATCTGGTTATTAGACATTTGTATCACAAACAAATGTAGGGCTTATAGACCCATTGTCTCCCAATGCCCTGTGTACAAACAAACAAAGTCTCACCTGAAGTTAAACTCCTGTAGATAATTATTGACGATTGAGAGGGGTTTAGGCGCTCTTTTAGTTTATTTGCATACAATACAGCTAAATATCTTCAAACGTTCATACTTTCCTGGTGACCTAATTTGCAGCAGGGCACATGGAGGCCATAAAAGAAATTGAACTTAGCAACAGAGGGATCTCGGAAGAAGGGTGCAGTCAAGAAACAGATATGGATGGAACCAATACTACCCATCACAGTGTTGGGCGTGAAACTCAACCAAACAGCATCAAGGTGGCTAGACCAGCTCCCTTAGAAGTCCTTAACCGTGTGAAGATCAACAACACACTGGAGACTCCACGTTCCACTCTAAGAGGTGTTCTCAAAGCTTCCAAGGGAACAGAGTTGAATTTCAGAAAGAAGGATCTTAAGAAAGTTGAAGAGCAACTGAAGCGGGCATTTGTTGAGTTCTACCAAAAGCTTCGGCTGTTGAAGAGCTACAGGTACAAATTTAGGGTCCGTTTGGTTCATAGTTAGAATCGAAATCCTCTGAAATTGGAATCGGAATGGTCCATTCCCATAGTCTGTTTGATTCAAATAGAACTGAGAATGGGAATTAAAATGAACAGGAATGAAATTTCATTCCTAAAGGAGGCCATTCCCTCAAATGGGGGAATGCCACTCCAACAAAAATGAGAATGGGATTCCGATTCTGCCCAACCAAATATTTGGAATCGAAATATCCTATTCCGATTCCAATTCCAGACCCCTATTCCTGCAAACCAAACGGACCCTTAATTGATTACCATCAGTAACTAGCATTGAGCTTGCAGTAGTGTATCTTTGATTTTCTGTGGCTTATACGTATTATTGGCCGAGTGTATTTATCATTTTGCTAATGATCAATTAACCAGCTTCCTCAATATCTTGGCATTCTCGAAGATCATGAAGAAATATGACAAGGTCGTATCTCCAAATTCTTACTCAAATGTTGTCTTTATATTTGAATTCCCAACTAAATTTGTCCAATGCGAACCTGGCCCTGAAACCCAGGGCTACTTACTTTGTAAAGTCTTTTATTGCAGATCACTGCAAGAAATGCATCAAAAGCCTACTTGAAAATGGTGGATAACTCCTTCCTTGGCAACTCTGATGAGGTACAACATCTCACTCTGTATATATATTCCCATTTTAAATCAGGGGGCTCCAAATTCCAATCAAAACTCATTGACTTCATTCGATCATCAAAATCTGATTATAATGTCTTAATAAAAACTATTTATAAGAAATAAAACCCTAAATTAAGACCCTCAATGGATTTTTTTTTTCTTTTTTTAACTCAAGTCCAACCATTAACTGATACCTTGTCAATGAGACAATGACATTGCCACAATTTGACTGAAGAATATTTACACTATCTTTGTCCTTTATCACATCACATATGAACAGATGATGCATCCAGTACATGAAACATCTAGTTTTGTTTATATATTGATTGCCAAAGATGAAGTAATACTATCTTATTAGATTGGGAATAAAACCCTGAGTTGACTACTATAGTGTAGAAGAAGACTTCTAGGATCATAATTTCATATGGGTCTTATGAATTTGGCACTTCATATTGGTGACTTTGATGAATTATATATCCCATGGAAATGTCATGGATTTGAACATATATAGTTTGGGCTTTAAGCTTATTGAACAGATGAGCATTTATTAATATATATATATATATATATATATATATATCTGATTTATCAATTAATTTGATGAACCTTGTTTGGCTTGGGCTCTTCACAGCCCACTAGACTCATGGAGAGGGTAGAAGCTACATTCATCAAGCACTTCACCAACTCAAACCGCAGCAAAGGCATAAACATCTTGAAGCCAAAAGCAAAGGCTGAAAGGCACAGGATAACCTTTTTAATCGGTAAGTTGCTACTTATTTTACCAATTAGGATCCAATATTTCTGTTACACATAACCTGTCGGATGGACCTGTGGTGTTTGCTTACATTTAGTTTAATGCTATATCCATTGCCATTGCGTACTTTATAGCACTTGGATTAAATCATTTCTTAATATTTCACCCTGCTCAATGCTCAGGTCTATTTACCGGCTGCACAATAGCTCTTATCGTAGCTCTTGTTGTCATTATACATCTCAAAAAGCTCATAACATTGCAAGGGAGTGCAGTATACATGGACAGCATGTTTCCACTTTATAGGTAATTAAAGTAATAAATGCTAAGCATATTATTATTTTTCCTTTTCTTGGGTTTCATGGGCTGGGTCTACTAGGCCCGGCTTGCTAGGCTTATTGTTGGACTACTATATAGCCTTGAATCTTGATCTGCCATAAGGCCCATAACCAGATATGATGATGAGTGAATTTTCGTGGGCCTTGCAGCTTGTTTGGATACATTGTCCTACATATGCTCGTGTTTGGGGCGGATATATATTTCTGGAGGCGATATCGAGTCAATTACGGATTTATATTTGGTTTCAAGCAAGGGACGGAGTTGGGCTTCCGGGAAGTCTTCCTCCTCGGCTCTAGCCTTGCAGTTCTTGCGCTTGCCACTGTCATCTCAAACCTGGACATGGAAGTGGATCGGAAAACAAAAACCTTTGGACCCAGCGAACTACTGCCTGTGGGACTGCTCATCGTATGATATTCTTCTTTCTTCTATTAATTTGCATAGATTGATTTAATCATCTGATGTATTGATCTCTTTCGTCTCCCCATATATACGTGTAGCTTCTACTTGTCATATTATTCTGCCCCTTCAATATTATCTACCGCTCAAATCGCTTCTTCCTACTCCAGTGTGCATTCCACTGCCTCTGTGTTCCTCTCTACAAGGTATATAATATACCCAATAAGAAAACTTGTATACGCCAAAGAATTGTTTGGTTCATCATCACGATTCATGATTCATGAATGTGTTTGATAATTTTCTTTTCTCTTACAGGTTACCCTCTCGGATTTTTTCTTGGCCGACCAGCTAACAAGTCAGGTTTGATATCTAAAACAGTAGTACTGTAACAACATCTTCCGGCCGGTTGGTTAATTAACGAGTAGTGGTATGTACATTATTATGCTTGTTTTGACAGGTCCAAGCAATTAGAAGCCTGGAGCTGTACATCTGCTACTATGGTTGGGGAAATTACGAAAAGAGAAAACACAAATGCAACGTTAGCGGCGTTTACAACACTTTCTATTTCATTGTGGCCGTAATTCCATACTGGTGCCGCTTCCTTCAGGTAGGTTATTGTTGTCCCAATACATCTACTGATGATGATTCAATTCTGCAACTAGCCAACTAACATCAGTAGATAGTAGCTTCCATATATTTTCCGATCAATATAATGTCGGCGGGCAGCAGCACTTGACATTTTGAAGCTATATATTTAAATTTAATTAGTGTGCTCGCCGGTTTTACGAAGAAAAAGACCGAATGCAAGCATACAATGCGCTCAAGTACCTATCGACGATTGTGGCTGTCATCATGAGAACAGCTTACAACCTGCAAAAGGTAGAGATTTGGAAAATCCTAGCGATAACAACTTCAGCCATTTCAACAGTGGGAAGCACATATTGGGACATTATCATTGACTGGGGGCTTCTGCAGCGTCACTCTAATAACCCCTGGTTGAGGGACAAGCTTCTCGTTTCCCATCAAAGCGTATATTTTGGAGCCATGGTAAGGTGTAAGAAATTAATTAGGGATAACATACGTTTGATGCAATCATAAAAGTGTATGTGGCGCTCATTACTCATTATTCTCATTCCGACCTCCGATGCAGATATTGAATGTGGTGCTGAGATTTGCGTGGTTGCAAACTGTGGTGCCTCTCAAGCCCAGGAAATTACATAAACAAGCCTTAGTTACGA
The DNA here is from genome assembly GCF_055504915.1 of Nelumbo nucifera. Taxonomy (NCBI): domain Eukaryota; kingdom Viridiplantae; phylum Streptophyta; class Magnoliopsida; order Proteales; family Nelumbonaceae; genus Nelumbo; species Nelumbo nucifera. The sequence continues at coordinate 18,299,581 of NC_142652.1, read as the reverse complement.
TTTTTGCTAGCCTAGAGATCATTCGTCGTGGGATATGGAATTTCTTCAGGTTGGTATATAAAAGCTTCACCGATCGATCAGTGAATTAGGTTAATTATATTAGTGCTTCTAAATGCATGCATTTGTCACTGATGAGACCTTGAACTTGAACCCTTTTAATCCATCATCAGGTTGGAGAATGAACACTTGAACAACGTTGGAAAATATCGTGCATTCAAGTCAGTACCTCTCCCGTTCAGCTACGACGAGGACGATGACAAGGATGAGTAATCATCCACACATCCACATAGTCTATTAGTCCATAGCGGGGGAAAGTAGTAAATTTTCTGCACGCTCGTCGCTTGTCTGGACGGACGTGAAGCCAAATCAAGTATAAAATATACCTCTTGTTTTATTCATGAGCGAGGGTATGTCCATGTGCAAGAATTTAATTTTGTATGATTAGACGTAGCAGATTTGAACTTAATTTTAATGGAATGCTTCTTTTTCATGCTTGATTATATTTTTTCTCAATGTAAAATGCATGGTACATAATTTTGTCTTCCGGCCCTTCAAGAAAAGGAATTAACTTTGTTTCAACCCATTATTAAAACAAAATTATACAGTGTAAAAAATTAGAATTCGGATTTATTCCTTAGAGAACTGTCCTCATCACAGCCTTTCGCAACCCTGCATTAGGAATATCTCAGTCCTTGTGTTTTTATTCATGGAAAAATACTGTCAACATACTATTGGAAGGGACTGTTAGGATAATGTGAGTACACTTTTGTGAGGTCAACCCTGATTTTCAAAAATTAGGGGTACAATCTTTTTTTAATGGGAGAAGTAGACTGTACTCCACCTCAGAAATCTGAAATTACAGTTCCCTCTTAGTCTACTAGTAGCCCCCCTCCCCTATAAACTGCATCCTGTCCATGGATTCGGCATCGCTTTATAGTTACGATTCATCCCACTTGTACAGTGGGGCTCAGATTTCTGGGGTGGACTGAACAATACAAACCCCTTTGTTAATTGGACTAGATAATGGTGACCAATCCCGGTGTTTGTAACAATGTTTTTAAAACTGACCCAGAGGTTGAATCATTTTTGCCTTCAGGTCATGGGTCATTGGTTCAGCCGTTCGGGTCGAATGTATCAAACCATACCACATCAGTAATATGTAAATTCATACATATATGTATACATATGCATATACGTACATGTGTGTGTAGGTTCGTATAAACATGTATTTTAAATGTACAATTATATTTAATTTTTATTTATAAAAAAATATTAAAAATTGTAATTCGATGCCAAAAAAAGATTTTTTTTTTGTGTGAAATTAGGGGGCAAAATGCATAGATCTCAAAAAGTTACCCAAAATAAGAAAAACCCACTTTAATTGGACATCGGAGTGCAAAGTTATGATTTTCCAAAGTTTGCATACACATTTAGTGTGTAACTCGTGACCCAATTGGAAATTAAAATAAAATGTAACATACATATTAAACAAAAGTAAGCATGATAAATAATAAATGTATTTATTAATGATGGAAATGGAATGTAAAATTTAAAACCAATTGGAAATGAAAATGTTTTCCTATTCTCTCTCATTAAATCCTATATTTAAGATATATTTTTCTCATCATTAAATTATTGTAATTAAATCTACAATATTAATTTTAATAGTATAAAATAAATATTTTGAAAACAAAATCATTTTCTTTCCTCCCAATGGTGGGCAAGCAATTCGACCATTTGAGGTCAAATGGATTAATGAATAATGTCATAATTAAGTAATAAAAAATAAAATAAATAAGTATGAAATGTAAAAAGTATTTTTATTAATTATTAAAATGGAAGACCAAATTTAAAATCTACCTAGAAACAAAATGATGTCATAGTCAAATAATAAAATTTTAAAAAATAGAAAATACAAAGAATCACAAAAATAAAAAAAAAGGTAGAGAAAATTTTGGGCACATATCTAATGTTATACATTTATAAAAAATAAAATATTTGGTTCATCTTTAATATTATGCATTCATTATGTTGAACAAAAATAAGTATTATACATAAGAAATAATTATACCAATGATGGAAATGTAATAAAAAATTTAATGTCAATCTAGAAATCAAACTATTTTTCTTTTTAGGTGGTGGGTTAGTGGTTGGGTCAAATGATACCACATAGACAAACAAAAATTAAGTGTGATAAGTAAAAAATATTTCTATAATGTAAATAAAATATATAGTTTAAAGGGAAAATCATAGTCAAAGTCGATTGTACATTTAAAATTAGGTTGCAAGTTGGCTAAGAAAGTAACAAAACTCTAACAACCGGCTCTACATTTTAAATTATAAAACCCCTACCTTGTTATCGTAGGCTTATGTGGTTGTTGTCAACATGAGACTCTTAATCCATGTTAGGCACAACAAAAAACCTATACCGAAAATAGGTTTTTAATTTTTCTCTCGCTCCCTCTATCTCTTGATCCCCCTTCCTTATCTCTCATTCTCATAGTAATCTCTCTCTCTCTCTCTCTCTCTATATATATATATATATATATCTATCTATCTATCGTTCTCCCTCAATCTTTCTCTTGCTCCCTCTCTCAATATTTTTTTTTTATTTTTCTTACAAACGTATACAATATTAATCAAACTATATAAAAGAACTAAAGGGACCAACCACTTGTACAATCAAGTTATCAATTTCTATTAAGTTAGTGTAAATTTCACAGCCAAGAGTTTCTCACATGATTTTATTGCCTTAATATGAAGAAATTAAAATTTAATTTTCATCTTAACTATGATATATCTAAAATTCAAGTAATTAATATGAAAAAAAAATTCACACACAACCCATGTACTTAATTACTAGTCATTCAAGAGGAAAGAATAGCTTTACAAATAGTGTCAAGTCTGTTAGGCCAAAAACTTTTGTTTGGTTTATTAGGTCAAAAACGAAAGAAACCTAAATCTCAAGTCTATAATTAGACGATAATTTCTTACTTTATGCCTTGTTCTAACGAATTCAAAGGATAAGAAGAAATCACAAATGTAGAAAAACTACGATGACAATTCGTCCAGAAACGAAACCATATATATTAAATATTATTTATATTAATACTATTATATTATTTTTATTATATATATATATCAAAACATATTTAAAACATTATTTATAATTTAAAAATTTTATTTATTTTAAGTAAATTTAATTTAAAAAAAATATATTGTTATCTAAAAACATTTCGGGGATTTGGGTCCCCACGGGGAACCCATCCCCGTCTGGGATCGGGAATGGAGGAGAACAAATTTAATCCCCAGTGGGGATCAGGGATGAGGATGGCCAGATAGGGGTTAATTTCAGAATCGGGGTCGGGAACGGAGGATATGATTCCCACCCCGTTGCCATTCCTAGAAGAAGGTGCAAGAAAGGGGAGGTTTTTGTCCACATTAGATAAAAGTCACATAGTGAAAAGGAGAAAGTTTTCTCTAAGGGCAAAATTGGATTTTTCAATAAGCTTAATGCACATGATGTCATGTACTAACAGAAATAATGGAGAGGCAACGTATGGGAGGTTTTTGTCTGCTGACATCATTCAAAGGGGAGGTTTAGTCCAATTTAAAAAGTGAGGGGATGTTTCAGTATTTAGGTGAAACATTAGGGAAGATTTAAGTCTTTTACCCCAATTTTATTTGTGTTTGTGCTTTGGGGCTCAAAAATGTTTTAGCTATAGGTTTTTATGTTCCTAAAAGCAATTTTTACCAAATTCTCAAAACACCATTGTAGCACATTTTTATTTCCCAACTACCCAAAAGATCTACAACCATGTAATTTTGTCCTCTCCCAGGATTTTGTATTAATTCTAAATTATCTGAAACTAGGTTTCTCACAGAAAACTTCAAATAGGAAAGATGAATAGATGGGCTTGGGTTGCTTGAATATAACAAGCGATTAATACTGCCAAAACAACAGCTAGCTGAAATAACTGCCCTTTTTGTTGAGTCACATGAAATTTGTTTGGGTTTCTATTTATTCACACAATACACATGTTTTTTGTGCATGATAATACTTGAATGAGAATTGTGATTATTATTGTTCATTTCTTTTTCCATGAGGTAATTCAATTATTCAAATTAAGTAAAACTTTTTTTTTCTTTCCATCCACGAAACCAACGATAGTTACACATATATATGGGGAACTATGTGAATAGGGGTGTAAACGGTATTCGAAACTCTGAGTTTGAATTCGAGATTTGATTTAATTAAATTGAAATTGGATATGACATGATTTGATTCAATAAATATCCAAACTGATTACATATATTATAAATATAAGTTTTATATATATATATATATATATTATTTATGCAAATAGAATATTTATATATTAATATACACATTTGTATTAATTAATTAAAACAGTTAATTGGTCTGATTTAGATATTGAATTCTCTAATTTAATTTGAATTCACTCCAATTGCAATTATAAGTTGAGATTGGAAATTGATGAACTTACATGTAGGGGGTGAGCAAATGGGAAGGTTTTACCTAGAGTTGAATGGAACCAACCTTGAACCAACCCTACCCAAGCTGTTACTAGGTAGGGTCTGGTTCCAAATTCTTGAAATCGACATCCACCTAGGTTGATTCTAGGGCCCAAGGGTTTACCTATCCAATTGACCTTGGTGGAACCGGCCTTGGAATTAAACTTGCCTTGAAATAAATCCCAATACTTTGAGGATGTGAAGATTTGAAAATCAAGTTTTTAAAGTCAATACATATAATTTTGAACTATATTATCATTATAATTGTTGTTGTTTTTATTAAGGCTCAATTTGGAAGGAGTAGAAATACAAATACGTAGAATGCAATACCTTGTATTTTGTATTATTTTGTATGTATTTGCACTATACATATTTGTATTTGTATAATTCCCAAACTGAGTATAAAAATCAAATTTGTAAAGAACATGTTACATTTTTGTAAGCAGGGAATTAAAGAAATAATAGGTTTCAACCACTAAGACCAAAACTGACCCTGAAACCAATCTTGACACTTTGACAGGATAAGTTCCAACTTTTGGCTTGGAATTGAACCGAACCAATCCATGTTAACCCCTACTTACATGTACATGCAGATGCAGTATGCTAGGAATAAACAGAGGATGAATATGTGCTACAATAATACATGCATGTATATTTATATGTATATATCTATGTCTATATAGATTAGGAATATAATTATATAATATGCATATTCTTTGCACATCCAACATATTTTTATACTTAATATGCACAACTTGAGTTAGGTTTGCCACACTAAAGGAATGAAGGCATCCTTACACCCATACACAAGAAGATTGCTGGTAAAAGATAGCAGGTTCATTGGTTTCACCACTTAATCACCCACATCTTAGCTACTGTTTTCCCATACCTTTTATAAGCACCAAATCCTCTTGACATATCTGCTAAAATTTACATAGCCCTTTCTATTCATTTTGTTTCTGAAATGGAAGAACAGAATGTTTCATCAATTTCTTCATCCCCAACTGGATACAGCAAGGGAATGGTGGTGTTCATTTGCATGCTTATATCATGGGTCTTTGTTCATAGATGGAACCAGAGGAACATGAAAGGACCTAAAACATGGCCTCTTGTTGGAGCAGCAATTGAACAGCTAATGAACTACAACCGGATGCACGATTGGCTTGTGGAATATCTGTCTGAATTGAAAACTGTGACGGTTCCTATGCCCTTCACTACTTATACTTACATTGCAGATCCTGTTAATGTGGAGCATGTTCTCAAGACTAACTTTGCTAACTATCCCAAGGTAAAATATATTAAGTCAAGTAGATTATTTTTCTTGTTTGTCCTTGAAGATAGATCCTGAATTTCTAAGAAGATCTTATACTTTTCTTTCTTTAAAGGGTGAAGTTTACCATTCGTACATGGAAGTTTTGCTTGGAGATGGGATATTCAATTCAGATGGGGAATTGTGGAGGAAGCAAAGGAAGACTGCAAGTTTCGAGTTTGCATCCAAGAACCTGAGGGATTTCAGCACCATTGTATTTAGAGAGTATGCCTTGAAGCTCTCTTATATTTTATCCCAAACATCTGCTCAAAACCAACAAGTAGACATGCAGGTCACTAGCAACTCTCAGACCCTATATCTATATTCTACTCACAAGTTTCTGCTCTGTTATATGTCCCTAATAACATACATTTTAAATCTTACATTTTGTAACCATAACCATGTTGCATTGCTAATGGGTTCTGGAATTTCTCTTGGTTAGGAATTATTAATGAGGATGACCTTGGACTCTATATGTAAGGTGGGATTTGGAGTAGAAATTGGAAGCTTGGCTCCTGAGTTACCTGAGAATTGCTTTGCTCGGGCTTTTGACACTGCAAACATTATCGTCACTCTTCGGTTTATTGATCCTCTTTGGAGAATAAAGAAATTCCTCAATGTGGGCTCTGAAGCTCAACTTGATGAAAGCATTAAAACTATTGATGGTTTCACATACTCTGTGATTAGGAAAAGGAAAGAAGAGATACAAGAAGCTAGAGTTCACAGTAAGGATGTTAAGGTAGGCAGGCTGATGATGATTAAACCATTTTGTTAATTGTTACCCAAAATCCAAAACTAGGAACTTAGTTTATTTTTCGCTCTGTTGCTCTGTTTATTCCTCATTTAACGGATTAAACCTATGATGAGTTTTATCAGATAAAGCATGATATACTGTCAAGATTCATTGAGCTGAGCGAGGACCCAGACAACAACTTAACTGACAAGAGCCTAAGAGATGTGGTCCTCAACTTCGTAATTGCTGGACGTGACACAACGGCCACAACACTCTGTTGGTTTATCTACATGATAATGACTCATCCACATGTAGCTGCTAAGCTGTACTCAGAGCTCAAAGCAATTGAGGAAGATAGGGCCAAAGAAGAGAAGCTCTGTTTGCTTCCATACGACCCAGAAGACCACACATCATTCAACGAAAGAGTAACCCAATTTGCAAGGTTCCTAACTTATGATTCGCTTGGAAAGTTGTCTTACTTGCATGCAGCCATTACAGAGACACTTCGTTTATACCCCGCAGTCCCTCAGGTGTGTCATCTGTCTCCGGTTCTTATTTGAGACTGATATTTCAGGAGTAGTTAAGCTCATAAGGCATAGTGATCGTGACATAGTACATAAAATTATGTGGGAGACATTAAAATGGTGGTCCAGAACCAGAATCCTCACCTGAGCCCGGAAATTTCTACTACATTTAATTGGTTTAGCTTTTGCAGAGTAAATGTTTGGTTAGATCCATCTGAAAATGAATGTACAATTGTAGGACCCCAAGGGCATCCTAAAGGATGATGTGTTGCCTGATGGAACCAAACTTAAAGCAGGAGGGATGGTGACCTATGTCCCCTACTCCATGGGGAGAATGGAGTACAATTGGGGCCCTGATGCAGCTTCTTTCAAGCCTGAGAGATGGTTCAAGGATGGCTTCTTCCACAACTCCTCCCCGTTCAAGTTCACTGCATTCCAGGTAACTTTAGTCACTCTTACTCATACTGGAGTAGACAGACAGACAGAGTCACCTTCATTCCACAAATTAACCTCCACATTATTATATATTAACGTGCTCCTTTGTTTTGCAGGCTGGGCCCAGGATATGCCTGGGGAAGGACTCCGCATACCTGCAGATGAAGATGACACTCGCCATCTTGTGCAGATTCTTCGAGTTCAGACTGGTGCCCAACCATCCTGTCAAGTACAGGATGATGACAATTCTATCAATGGAACATGGACTGAAGCTCACTGTAACCAGACGTTCTTAACTTGTCACTTTGTAGATTAAGCTAATTTAGGCTTTCGATCTGTTGTTTTTAGATGTGTTGTAAATCTTTTTATTTACTACTTCTACTTGAGGCTTACAACCTTTTCAATTTAAACACATGATGTTTGATGTGAAGAAGGCTGTTGCATATTCATTGCACTCTCAAGTCTCAACCCAAACCCAAGTAGTTCTTTGACATCTGAACCAGATTCGTTTCGTTCATTAAGGGGGGTATTTTGTATTGTGGAAATATCGAAGATTGCTTGGTTTGAGGGTTCAACGTAGTTTGATATAGTATATGAAATTGCATTGAAAATAAATCAAACTAATGTTTTAACTTTTAATCCTGACATGGGTTGATATAGACCACATCATATATGTACACGTAGGTTTCATATCATAATGATGTGGCACAATCATGATTGGCCCAATACCCTCCGGTTCCATGGACGATTTCCATTTATAATGAAAAGGGCAATGTTTTAAAAATCGAAATGGAAATGGAACAGCTTTTATCATCTGTTTTCAAGTTAGTGGTTTAACCATTTAGTCAAATGGTTCGATTTGACCCTTAGAATTGGAATATTAGGGTAAACATATATACATATCTTTTTATGAGCAAAAAAGAAAGGAAAAAAAAAAGAAATGAAGGTAGAAAGGCCAGAAAGGCCAGAAAGAAAAAAAGGAAGGAAGAAGGAGAAAGAGGAGGTGGGCGTTCACTAGCAATGATGACACTAACGGCAACAACAACTCTCTTTCTCTAATCTCAGATCTGACTTCTGAATTCATCTCAATCCATCCCCCCTCTCTCAATCTCATTTTTTTCTGTTAATAATTTTAAAAAGAATTAAATAAATTTTTATTAAACAACAAATTACATCTCTAGTCAAACGGTTTAATAGTTCAACCATTCAGGTCAACGGTTTTCTAACTAATTCAACATTTAAAAAAAAAAGTGGTCCAATCCAAAACCAAACTCGAAAGCATGACCAATTCCTAGGTCAAATGATTTGATCATACAATCCGGTTCGATTTAAAAAACAGTGGTAAAAGGACGCAACTCTAATGTACTGTGGACCTATGGTAACAATTGTAGAGGCTGAGTAAGGCTTTGAGTTGACTTGTCCAGAGTATTATGCGAGTCCGAGTTTGAAATTTGATTCGATTGAACTGGATTTGGATAGATCAATTTACAATCCAATCAAATTTTGAGGTATCCCAATCTAATTTGATCTGAGCCTGGTGATATTTGCATTTACAAGTGCTTATTAATATGAAATTAATATTTATTTATTGGCGAAGATTATTTAAATATCATATTTTTATTAAATTCTGATAATAATCAATCCGAATCCGACTCGTTTAAAGAGACCGAGGGTGGGACCATGTGTCTAAAAAGCAGTTACAAATTTACACATGACATAATGCCGAGTGATCTTATCAGCTATTAGGGCTGTAAGTTAGGCCGGGTTAGTTGGGTTTGAAGCCAATCTTAACTCAATCCTAAGTTCTAAATCTTCAATCTTAACCCAATCCAACCTTCAACCCAATATATCCAACTCTAATCCTAACCCTAAATAAATTCCTTCAACCCCTTACCCAATCTAATCTAACCCAAAGTCAACTTCAGGTTGGGCCCAACTCAACCTTCTTCCCATTCCTTAAAATCTCATAAAACTATTAGTATTTGTTTGTTGATGTTTTTATTGGTTCTTTTAGTTTTAGTACAAAATTCAGAAAAATAAGTGTTTGAAATGACTATAATTTTATTATGAGTTATGATAGATCTTTTATGGGCGGAAAACATTAGAGAGGAGATAAAGAATAAAATATCCAAAAAACATAAAATATGTTATTAAGGTTTTAGTGTCTTTTTATTTGAGATTAAGTGAAGTGATTATCTTAAAAGAAATACATGATAGTATGTAGTGAGGGCTATACAACTATCATACAACTAAACAAATCAATGTAAGATATATAATATATATAACATATATTTATATATGACATATACAATAGAGTCGGGTTTGGGTTGGGTCAGGTTGCCCAAGGGTTAAATCCTAAACCAATCCAAAATAAAGTCGGGTTCATGAATTTCAACCCTAACCCTAACCCGAGCATCAACCCGACCCAAACCAACTCGACTTTTTCGAGTTGGGTTCGAGCCAACCTAGCCCAAGTTGCAGCCTTATTGGCTACTGCCTGCTGGGCAAGGATTAAAATATCAATACAATACATCTGATACGGGGTGTATCATATGAGTATTGGTAACATCGAGCACAGGATACGCTAAGGATGTCCATTGTTTGGTTAACCGAACCATGGGCAATTTTTGCAAACCGAACCGATATCATTGGTTTTTTTATTTCTCCAAACCGAAACTAAACCGGTAACACTGGTTAACCGGTCTGCCGGTTTTGGTTTTTGACAAGTTTGGCTCTTCGGTTTTTATATTTATAATATATTATATAAATATATGTATAATATTAGATTATAAATAATAAATGATATGTTATATATTATAAATATTTTAAAAATATATAATATATTTATAAATAGATTATTATAAATATAATATATGCATATATTTATATATATATATATATAATGAATATATATTTATATATAATATATATAAAATATACATATAAACATATATACTGGTCGGTTTGGTTAATTGTCAGTTTTTTTGTAGGTTAACCGAAAACAGAACCAGTCATTCGGTTTTTCAAAAATACCAAACCAAAACTGAATCGATCGGTTCGATTAATTGCATTTTGCGCTTTAGTTTTCTCAATTCATTTCGGTTTTTCATGGACACCCCTAGAATACACTACGACTATAGGTGTATCTTGCTAGTCGTGCATATCGGACTGATATGGATATGTGCCATTCTGTATCGCATTGTATCGTCTGATACATACCGATTTGAACCAATAATCCACATTGCTATGCGCGATACACGAATGCGCATGCGCATGCCTTTTCCTAAAAAAGAGCGTTGAGGTGATTCAAACTTGAGCATATATTCTTAAGCCATGAAGCTATCCCAGCACTTATGTGAATATGTAAAATAAAATAACCTTATATATATATATATTAAAACAAAGCGATCAAAAAATTTTCTCTTTTTTTTAATTTTTTATTTTTTTATTCCATGTCATTTTTGAAACAACCAATGAGATGTACTTTCCCTATAACCTAAATAATCTCTTATATATATATATATATATATATATATATATATATATATTAAAACAAAGTGGATAAGAAATTTTCTCCTTTTTTTGAATTTTTTATTTTATTTTTTTATTCCATGTCATTTTTGAAACAACCAATGAGATGCACTTTTCCAATAACCTAAATAATCTCTTTTCCTTACATTTCTCCTAAACTACCTCCCCTACTTTCTCCAAAATTATCTCTAATTCCAATTTATCTTCTAAGTTATCTCTTATTGCTATTTATCTCAAAAATTATCTCTAATTTAGTAGAGAGTTTCTCTCCTAAATTATCTCTAATTTCTATTTATCCTCTCCCCAACTTTTTATCTATATCTATCTAAAGAAAGTTTGGATTAAAAAATTTAAGAGTTATTTAAATATTCTAACAAAATTATATAATAACTTTAAAAATATTTATTAAAAACACAAAAAAATAAATTTATATTTTTACAAAATATATCACGAAATTATGTACTAACAATCTAAAATCTGTTTTCTGGATTATCAATTTAAATTTTATTCAAATAATAAAAACTTAACATTAAAAATAAAATCTTATTTAAATATTTCAATAAATAAATATCGTAAATAACAAATATTATAAATATATAAGTAACTATACAACAAAATATTTAGTAATATGTAATAGTTTTAAATAAATAAAATTCAAATAACAAAAAAAATTCAATATTTTACATATTATTTAAATATTTAAATAAATATTTAACATAACTAGATTTTAAATAGTTAAAATAACAAAATTATGTAATAAATTTAAAAAATTTCTTAAAAGTATAAAAATAATTATGGCATAATATTGAAATTAATAATAATTCAATATCTTACAAAATTAATAATTAAATAACTTTAATAATAATTTAATATTTTTACATAATATTGTAAGTAAATAATTTCACTTATATCAATTAATAATTTGAGAAAATAACTTTCATAAAAGTTAATATTTATTAATAATAACTTTAAACTCTTAATATATATTTATTACATAATTATATATTTTAATATTAATATTTATTGTATTTCAGTAATTATTTATTATTTTTTGTGATAAGTATATTTTCAATATAATTATGTATAAATTTATTTTTGTTTTGTTATTTATCAAAAACTCTTGATAATTATTGGAGATTAAACTACTATTATTGAAATTTTTAAATTTTGTTTATTAGATATTATACTATTTTTTGAGATTATACTATTTATTGACTAATTTAATATATTTTTAGTACTTATTGTATTTTTGCAATTATTGTGTTTTCCATATATTTTTCAATAATTGTGTATTTTCGCTATAAATTTTCAACAATTATTGGAGATTAAAATATTATTATTTATCAAAGATGAGACTATTAATTTATTTGAAATTATGAGTGTTGATGATTTGGTTTGGTTCAATTGAGTTGTACGTTATTTTGCCAACCAAATTGACTTGGTCAGTTGAAACAAACTGACCATTTGTGAAAACCGACCCACTCAAGTTGTATTAGTTTGGGTCGATTTTTTGGTTTTGTTAGTTGGTTCAAAAGATTTAAACTTGAAAATTAAATTTAAATTTTAAAAATTATCGTGCAATTGTTAAAAAATAAATTTAAAAATGAAATTTATGATATAAAACATTTTAGACTAAGAAATATGGGAAATTTCTCACTTTTTCATATTGAAAATTATATTTAAAATATAAAATATTAATGTATATCAATGGTCAAGTCATCCAATTTTGGTCGATTTACAAATGGCCAAAGCAAAACTGATCCAATATGGTCAGGTCAAGTTGATCGGGTTGATTGGTTTCATCAATTTAATAAATAAACCTAACTGAAACTAATTATAGTTATTTTTGTATTATAAAAAAATTATTAAAAGTAGTATATAAAATATGAATAATTATTAATTATTTATAAATTTGAAAATATAAAATAGTTGTATACCCTTATGTAGGGGTGTCAATTGGACTCGATTTGGTCCAATCCGATCTAGTCCAATGTGAGTCCATTACAAATGGACCTAGTCAAATCCAGTCCAATGAATATTTTGGACCAGAGACTATCCAATCTATTCAAATTCCTATTAATTTAGATTGGCTTCAACTCAAACTTGGTCAATTGACACCTATGTTCTTATTTTCCATCAATGGACCAAATATTGGCTCAATCCAATATAAATTCATTATGGATGGACCAGGTCCAATCCAATGTTTCATATTGGTCCATCCAGTCCGTCCAAATTCAATGTCTTATTGGTCTATCCAATCTGTTTAAATGGATTTTGATTTGGATGGAGTCCAACCAAAATCCAGTCCATTGACACTCCTACTCTTATGTGTTTCTATTAGGGTCATTTAGTAGAACAAACCTTAGAGTTTTACATATTTACTTAAACCTACCTTATACTTTTCATTTTAATAAAATATCTCATATGTTTTACAACTTATTTACTTAATCAACCTTTCATTAAGGAGTGTTTGTTTTGCCATTAGGGCCATGATTTTTTATTCCAAAAATACCCTTATCACTTTTTTGTACAGAAAACAAAATTGACCAAATATAGCCAATAGAGTAGTTGCTCGTGTCTTATTAGGGGCAAAAAAATATGATATTTTTATTTTCTTTTGATAAAATTTATTTAAATAAACATTAGGGTCAACACTATCATTTTCCACTATCATCTAATGGAAGATTGATTAAATACAGAGTAAATTATAAGTGGTGCTTTAGTAAAATACAAACTATAGGTAAATTTTAGTAAATCCATGAAACTATAAGGGGTGTTTTAGTAAATGACCCTTTCTATTATTTAGCTTTTTCTTAACAAATCCCATGCATCGCACAGGTCCCTGCTAGTACATATTAAATATTTATGTTTAACAACTCCAACTAAGAATTAAAAAAATATTCAAAATTAGAATTTTATAAAATGATGGAATAAATAATATATCAAATCCATATTTGTTTTAAAATATTGTTTCAATTTCAAGAAATTTAGATAAATATAATATTAATAATAAAATATATATTTTGAAATTTTATTATTTTTAAATTATTAATTAATATTTTAATTTACTTTAAATTACAACATATTTATTATTTAAAAATAAATAAAATTGTTTACAAAATATTCAAGAATACAATATTAAATTGGATGAATCAAATATACTAATCTACATTACTATAAAAATATTTTTAATTATAAAAATTTATAGAAATAAAAGTATTAATAATGAAATAATCATTTTAGTAGTTAAAATTTGTGAATTTTCCAATGATATGTTTCTTAAAAATTTTAATATATTTTATATAATTTTGGTTGAGATTATATATTTTATAAATTACTAATTGATATTTTAATTTACATTTGATAATTTAATATTTCGTTAACTTCTTTGTTAATGTAGAAATGTAAAAATAGTAAAATAGAGAATAGCTGATATAATAATTAAAATATAATAGGAGCATATGTTTTGCATTTTGGATTCTTGATTGATACATTATAAATAAAATTGTTTGATATCAATATCCTATTATATTAATTGTAATATATTCTTTCAGATGCATTATATATATTTATATGTTTTCCTATCATATCCAAGCATTTCCATATTATTAATATACTTATGAAATTTTTATATGTTTTCCTATCATATCCAAGCATTTCCATATTATTCGTCCATATCCATACGTTTCCAAAACTTATCTATATCCAAGTTGTCCGATAAGATACTCAATACCGATACTTTAATCCTTGCTACTTGACATAGAATAAGGACTTCAATCTGGCGGTTAATGGAGGACAATGGACTTTTATGGAGGCCAGTGAAGTTGATGGGATGGTTAAATTAAAGGGGTTTTTATATTTCAGTCACCCAAGAAATCTATGAACTGTGATGATTAGGAAGAAAAGTGGCCACGGCTCCAAATTTGTGGCAACATTGTACAAATTTCTGAACTCTGAAGCAAATTCATGGTTTTATGGTAGTCCACGGTTTCAACTCCAATCATTCCGCATTGAGAGAGATTATCTACACCTGCGCAGTTGCCCTTTCTAGGGCCATGGATTACGCACATTTGAGAACATTTTTTATGTTATATATCCATCATATTAAATAAAATAATTGTTAAAATAAAAGTTATTTTTATTTATAATAAAAATGCAATACAAAATTTAATAATAATAATAATAATTGTTATTTATTACAAGCATTTAAGTTTATTTTTAATCATATTATTACTTTTGTTAATTTTAAATTTCTATCTTAACTATGATATATCTAGAATTCAAATAATTAATATGAAAAAAAATTTCTCACTTACGATGCATATGCTTAATTAATAGTTGAAAGAAAAAGATCAACCAGCCAACAAAAAAAAGAACAAGAATTATAAAAGAAAAGAGATTATTAGAATTAAGAAAAGAGCTTAATAAAATTCAAACTCGAAACACAGTGCTTCCAATAAAATAAAATAAAGGCATCTAACTTTATCAAGTTAGTCCAAAAGCATCTACAGTTGAACTCTTAACCTACAATGCCCTACCAGTCGATCACAAAACATGGGGCTTTCCAAAATCCTTCAACCACTAAACTCAAGAACAATAGATAGAAAGAACAAAAGAAAGGAAAACGCAGAATGATTGAATAGGAGTTCAAAGGTGTATCTGGTGTTTTGCTATTAAGGCTGTGTTTGGTTGCAATGCAAATAAATTTGCATTGATGCAAAACTATAGTAGTGTAAATTCTGAATTTTTGTTTCAAATTTTAGCTTATCTTGTTTGGTTGTAGTACAAATGAAGTAAATTAAGACATGAAATAGAATAAAGTAAAACCCAAAACAAAATTAAATGAGAATTTGCTTTTTTTTTTCATTTGCACTCCCATACATTTGTACTAGTGCAAATAAAATTGCATTGCAACTAAACACAACCTTAATAACTTTATTTTATTTAGTTTTTGATGAAGGAAGATTTGGCCCGGCCTCGCAAATC
This sequence comes from Nelumbo nucifera, assembly GCF_055504915.1. Lineage (NCBI taxonomy): Eukaryota > Viridiplantae > Streptophyta > Magnoliopsida > Proteales > Nelumbonaceae > Nelumbo > Nelumbo nucifera. Next base: position 18,283,527 of record NC_142652.1, on the reverse strand, counting down.
ACGCCACGTGGCAAAAAACAAGTAGCTCGGCACTTACCGAGGGAACAAACACCAAAGGGAAGAGACCAGCGGTCCGAACTCCCTACAAAGTGCCCGAACTCCCTACTTAGAGCTCGAACTCCCTACGAGGAGCCCGAACTCCCTGCAAGGTGCCCGAACTCCCTGCAAGGTGCCCGAACTCCCTACTTAGTGCTCGAACTCCCTACGAGGAGCCCGAACTCTCCCTTTGGCCCCGAGTCGCACAAAGCAAAGACCCGAACTGGCCCGTCCTATGACAGTCAGGGGCCCCCCTTATCCGAACTCAAGACTTCGCCTCACGCACCGCTCTGGGCACTTCGCTTCCGGAGCATTGAACTGGACGAACCACACTGTACCTGACACCGAAGGAGTCCGTATCCAAGGGTGGTGCACCTGACTGACTTGGGATCTGATGCTTGACGGTCGCATTTCAAACGGCCACCTGTTACCGTCACCTGTCAATCGCTACCTCCAGTTACAAAGATGACTCCGACAAAAAGAGCAGTGACGGTTCTGCCCCAGCAGAGGCTATGACGTCCGAACTGGCAGAAGCACGGAAATACTCATTCCCAACCTGACAGGAGTCTAGGAGTGAGTGCGCGAGGTGATTATAAAAGGCTCTCCACCCCCAAAGAGGAGGTATGCAAACTTTGCGCTATCTGGTTTTACCTTGCCTTTGAAGGATTCTAACTTAAGCTTCGGAGCCTTTACACCGGGTTCCCTCCGGAGCTTCCTTGTCTCCTCCGTATCAGGTTCTCTGCTACTCAGTTCAGAGGCAAGGTCGTTGACAGCTAAGACCGGCTGGATTGTGCATCATCAATTGGTGCCGTCTGTGGGAACGCTTCAAAAAAGCCTCCCTCCAAACTCTCATACCCCCTTTTCTTCTTCAAAAAACCCAACACTCATGGCCTCTTCCAGCAATGCCGGACGTGGCACGGAGACAAACACCACCGGGGAACAACTTCAAGTTCCCGTGGTGTGCGTTGGACAGTTCACCATCCCCCTTTCGGTGGATGGAATCCCCAGCTTGAATGTGCCACAAGCAGTGGCACCCGTAAACCTTCATGCCACAAGCATCCCCTTTCCATCCCCTCTTGAGACAACCTTTACTGAACCGACTGTCGTCCCCCTGGCCGCCAGCCAAAACCGGTTGGACGACCTGATGCAGTGCATGCGGGCAATGCAAGCACAAATGCAACAGTTCCAGCAACACCAGCTTCACCAGCACCAAGTGCTGCAGTTACCCCAACTGCCACTGAACCAACCACTACTTCCACCTCGCCACCCTGCTCCGAGGCCAGTCAAGGCCTCCCCGCAGGATGGACGCCCCCACCAAGGAAAGGCCTCCAGGGCCCAGAACCCCCATAACTGCCAGGCCTCGTCCCCAGGCCGAAGAGAGAAAAAAATCATCCCCGCCTCGCAACTCGCAAGCGGGTTGGGAACCTCGCCCGCGAGATCGGCACCTCGGCGCTCCAAGCCCAAGTTCCCACTCACGGAAAACCGATTCAGCGCCCTGGCAGCAGCAGACTACCAGCATTCCGGGCCCATCGAGCTCGGCAACACGGAGGCCAACAGCTCCAATACAAGGCCCACTCAACAACGAAGGCGCCGGCGAAGTCGCCGAACCGCCACCCGAGTCCTGTCAAAGCTCAGAGGCAAAGAAGAGACGAGCTCGGACGAGGTAGGAGTTGCCCCGATTCTTTCAGTTCCTTCCCCCCTCACATCAGAACTCTTGGCGGTCCCCTTGCCCAGAGATTTCAAGCTCCCACCTCTGGACAACTACGATGGGTCCTTCGACCCCAACGACCACATTGACGCTTTCCAGTCCCAAATGCACCTCGCCAGGGATAGCGAATCGTGCATGTGCGTGGCCTTCACCACCACCCTCAGGGGGGTAGCCCGCACTTGGTATAGGAACCTGGCCCCCGGGTCGATAAAGTGCTGGGCTTAGTTCGTGCAGGTCTTCACCGCACACTTTGTCACCAGCAAACGGTGCCCCAGAACAGAGGAAAGCATTTTCGGAGTAGTCCAAAGGGAAGGAGAATCCATACGGGGCTACATCAAGCGACTCAATGAAGCATGCTTGCAGATACCGTAGTTGGACCCCGCGGTGCAGCTCGCGGCGGCAAAAAGAGGACGCACAAAGAATTCAAATGGCACATGGTAGCTAACCAGGCTGCAACCGTGGCTGAATTCCTCAAGCTCACGGACAAGTTCATGAGGACAGAGGAAGAAATCAACCAACGAACCGAGGGCAGGAACGAGAAAAGAAAGAGGGAAGGCGAGCCCTCCAACCTAGTCGACAGGAAAAACCTGGCCCAAGAGCCGAAGCCGAACCAGTCGTTCCGAGCTCCCCTAGCAGTTCGGACGGATTACACGCCATTGAACACAAGGCGAACCGAGATCTTAATGACGATCAAGGACACCCCATACGTGAAGTGGCCACCTCGCCTAAAGGGAAATACAAACAAAAGAAATAAGAATTTGTATTGTAGTTTCCATAGAAACCATGGTCATAGTACCGAGCAGTGTAATAATCTCTGAGACGAGATAGAGGGGCTCATCCGTCGCGGATACTTGAGAAACTTTGTACAGCACAACAATAATAATAAGGCAGATCGGCAAGGGGAGCACGAAAAGGATGCCCTCGAATCTAGCAGCAGACCTGCCGAACCGTTGCAGCGACAGCCTCTGGAGAGGCCAGTTCGAGGAACCATCCATGTAATTGTGGGAGGTTCGGTGGTAGCAGGGTGTACCTCGGCAGCAGCCTGGACTTCAGTTCGCGAAGCGGCCCTCGAGGAACGGAACCCCCCAAAGAGACCAAAGGTCGAAGAACCAATCTTCTTCACGGAGGACGACGCGCGGGGGGTCCGCTACCCCCACGATGACGCGCTTGTCATTAAACTAAGGATCAGCGACTTCGAGGTCAAACGCGTACTCGTAGATTCGGGCAGCTCGTCGGACATCCTCTTTAAATCAGCATTTGACCAGCTACAGTTACAGAGGAGCGAACTAAAACCCGCGAACACTCCCATGGTGGGTTTCAGCGGAGAGGAAGTTAGGCCCCTCGGAAAAATAACAGTACCTGTGGAAGTCGGCACATGGCCTTGTGCGGTCAGACTCAACCATGATTTCCTGGTGGTCGCGACCCCCTCCCCAAACAATGCCATAATAGGGCGGCCGATCACGCATATCCTACGGGCGGTGGTCTCCACCTACTATTTGGCCATGAAGTTCCCTACGGACTTCGGTGTGGGGGTAGCGCGGGGCGACCAGCTCGAGTCCCGCAAGTGTTATGTTGCCACCCTGAAGGGAAAAACCAAGGCAGCCGACGACGTCGAACTGGAGCAGCCTACGGAGCAAGGTGAGGAACGAGCTTCGCCCACAGAGGAAACAGTCGCAATCCCGACTTCGGCTACGGACCCAGCTCGCACACTCCAGATCGGTGCTTCCGTCGAGGAGCCCCTATGAACCGAACTGGTGAGTTTTTTACTTCAAAATTTAGATATTTTTGCATGGTCCACGACCGATATGCCCGGTATTAACCCTAGCCTTATAACTTACAAACTTAACACTGACCCTATAGTCAGACCCGTTAGACAGAAGAAACGCAACTTAGCCCCAGAACGCTGGAGGGCGGTCGACGAGGAGGTCGAGAAGCTCCTCACAACAGACTTCATAAGGGAAGTCCATTACCCGAGCTGGGTGGCCAACCCTGTGCTGGTAAAAAAGACGAACGGCAAGTGGCGCATGTGCGTCGACTACACCGACCTGAACCGAGCTTGCCCGAAAGATTGCTTCCCCCTCCCCAAAATTGACCGCCTAGTGGACGCGACCTCGGGACATGAGTTGCTAAGCTTCCTGGATGCCTACTCAGGCTACAACCAAATCAGGATGGACCAGTCCGATGAGGAAAAAACTAGCTTCATAACCAAGTTCGGCCTGTACTGTTACAAGGTCATGCCCTTCGGATTAAAAAATGCTGGGGCGACCTTCCAAAGACTTGTAAATAGGCTGTTTCGGCCCCTGATTGGCACAAAGATAGAGTGTTATGTAGACGACATGGTCGTCAAGACACAGTTTTCACAAGAATTAATACAAGCTTAGATTCTGTCTTCCAAATCCTGCGTCAGTTCAGCATGAAATTGAACCCCAACAAATGTGTCTTTGGCGTCACCTCGAGCAAATTCCTAGGCTACATTGTCAATCGGCGCGTTATTGAGGCCAACCCGGACAAGATAAAAGCCATCCTAGATATGAGACCACCTCGGAAAGTAAAAGAAGTTCAGAGGCTAAACGGCCGCATAGTCGCTCTGAGCTGCTTCATGTCCAAATCAGCAGACCGTTGCCTACCTTTTTTCAAAGCAATCAAAGGCGAAGGGTTCGAGTGGACCCAAGACTGCCAGCTCGCGTTTGACAAGCTAAAAGGTTACCTGGCTAGTGTGCCAACCTTAGCCCGGCCCAAGGAGGGCGAGGTCTTAGAACTGTACCTCTCGGTAAGCGACGAGGTGGTCAATTCGATACTAATAAAAGAAACAGACCGGGTCCAGCGACCCATATACTATGTTAGTAAAATTTTACAGGGAGCGGAGATAAGGTACCCGCAGATAGAAAAGCTAGCGTACGCACTGGTGATAGCAGCTCGTAAACTCCGCCCGTACTTCCAAGCTCACACCGTCATCGTTCTGACCGAAAAACCTCTGAGACAAGTTTTACTCAAACCCGAGGTTTCCGGTCGACTGACGAAATGGGCCACCGAACTCAGTGAGTACGACCTCCAGTACAAGTCAAGAACTGCTATTAAGGCCCAAGCTTTGGCAGATTTTATCGCCGAGTGCACGTTTAGCCTCGAAGCCCCTGAGCTGGTCGAGCCCGAAATCCCCAGCTCGGGCGAGCTCAGAGCTCCCGAGCCGATAGAGTCTGAACCCCGTGAAGTAGCAGCCAGTGTAGCATCTCTCCTAGTTAGACCAAATGCAAACTGGGATGAGGAGCCCTGGATCCTTCACGTAGATGGCTCCTCGAACCAGTAGGGCAGCGGGGCTGGAATAGTGCTACACGGCCCGAGTGGAACAAAGTTGGAATACGCACTACGCTTTGAGTTTGCGGCATCCAACAACGAGGCGAAGTATGAGGCACTGATAGCCGTGCTGAACCTAGCGCACAAGGTCGGAGCAAAGCACGTAGTTATCTGCAGCGATTCCCAGCTTGTGGTCAACCAAGTTATAGGAGAGTACGAAGCACGCGAACTCACTATGATTGCATACTTGGCAAAAGTAAAGGAGGCCCTGCTCAACTTCCAGTCACACTTCATCAAGCAAATCCCGAGGTCAGAGAACACTGAGGCCGATGCCCTATCCCGACTAGCCAGCACGAGCCACAACGCCATGAGAACCGTGTACATAGAAGACTTACCTCGGCCCAGCATTCTCGGTGGGGCAGAAGAGGTCGCTCCCGTCTCTGAAGCAGAGCCGAGCTGGATCGACCCACTCGCGAGCTTCCTGCTAGACGGAACCCTCCCTGCAGACCGCAATGCAGCCAAGAGGGTGCAGCGCCAGGCAGCCAAATACGTCATAATAGACGAACGGTTGTACCGACGATCCTATACGCTCCCCTACCTATGATGCTTGCGCCCTGCCGAAGCCGAGCTCGTACTCCGCGACACTCACGAAGGCTTGTGCGGCGGACACCTGGGGGGCAAAGCCCTCACTCAAAAGGCACTTCGACAAGGATACTACTGGCCAACGATGAAGACAGAGGCCGTCGAGCTCGTCAGAAAATGTGACAAGTGTCAGAAGCATGCCAATATCTACCATCAGCCTGCTGCCGACCTCAAGTACCTCACCAGTCCATGGCCCTTCACCCAATGGGGCATCGACCTCCTGGGGCCATTCCCACCAGCGACAGGCGGGAGAAAATTCCTAGTGGTGGCAGTAGATTACTTCACAAAGTGGATAGAAGCTGAACCTCTGGCGACAGTTACAGCCTGAAACATACAGAACTTCTTTTGGAAGAACATAGTATGTCGCTTCGGGCTACCTCGGGTACTGATCTCCGATAACGGCAAACAGTTCGAGGATATAAAGTTCCAAGAATGGTGCCAAAGTATGGGAATTAGTCAGAACTTTACGTCGGTCGCACACCCGCAGGCAAATGGCCAAACAGAAGTAATGAACAGAGCCATCCTCCGCGGACTGAAAGCACGACTAGACCGAGCTAAAGGGTTGTGGGCGGACGAGCTACCAAGTGTTCTTTGGGCTCACCGAAACACGGAGAAAACCGCCACAGGGGAGACCCCCTTTAACCTCACCTACGGCACCGAAGCGGTAATCCCGGCGGAAATTGAAGTACCTACGCTGTGACTAGAAGCATATGACGAGCAGACAAACGAAGACGAGTTACGCACCAACTTCGACCTACTAGACGAGGTGAGAGACCTCGCGCACATCCGAACTGCGGCCTACCAACAAAAGGTAGCTCGATACTATAACGCCAGAGTAAAGAAGAGGAACTTCCGCGTCGGCGACCTGGTTCTCCGTAAGGTCATGGTACCCGAACCCGGCATAGGAAAACTCGGACCAAATTGGGAGGGACCCAACAGAGTAAAGAAAGCACTCGAGGGAGCATACGAGCTCAAAACCCTAGAGGGAAAACAAGTACCCCGAGCATGAAACATTGTCAACCTAAGGCGATACTACCTATAGACCACCAAGCAAAGTGGATAAAGTCACCACCAAAGCCTATGAGCTAGGATGCCGAACTAACGAAGGAACCTCGACACAGGCAAGCAAAGGAAAGAGCTAAAGGCGAAACAGAGACAATGAACTAATAGGGACATCGGCATCTCAAAGCACCAAAACAGGCCGCGCGAGTGCGGTAACACAGGTAGAAACAGACATATAGTCAGTTCGGAAAATACGTTCAGTTCGGCAAATATGCTCAGTTCGGGAGAAAGAATAACCAGCACTTAAACAAAGTCATTCCATTTCAAAAGTAAGGTAGTACATAAAAGAAAAGTTTACAAGCCCGGAGCTATTTCTTCATCATCAGAAGGCACTTCAACAAAACCCGAAGGCCCCGCCTCGCCCCCAGAGTTTGGCTCGGCGTCAGCAGCATTAGCCATCTCCTGAGTTATGCGCGAAGTGGATATGGCGCTAACATCAAGCTTAGGGTACGTATTCCGGATCATCCACTGGCTTAGTTTAAAACCCCTCCTATATGAATCCACCATCAGATCATCAAAGCCCGACGAAGCAATGTACTCATCAACGGCCTTCTTCTTGGCATCTTCGATACCTTGAGAAAAGATCTACGTCCTCTCCCTAATATCCTCCCTGAAGATACTCGACCTGATGCTGCAGATCCAGCCTCAAGTCCTCCATGTGCTTCACCACCACTCCCATGGCCTCGCCATCTCTCTGAGACCTCGCCTGCCTGATCCGTGAAAAACGAGCAGTCTCTTCGGCAGCACGAGCAGCAGCCTCAGCAGCACGAGCAGCCTCCTCGGCAGCGCGACGAGCCTCTTCGGCAGATCACGCCTGCCTCGAGCTCCTCTCCACCAGAGCCGCAAAAGCGTGAATAGAAGAATTCACCTACCAAAAGAGACCGAATGATCAAAAGAACCAACAAAACAAAAGCCAAAGAGCTCTAAAAGAGGAAAACACTTACCACCATGGCATGGGTAACGGCACGGCAGGCCACTTGATGCAGAGGGAGATCAGTCCACGCCGCGACCTCCTCGGGGAAGATAGCCTCTTTACTCTTTTGAAGAGCATGGGTCGGCGTCAACACACTCCTGAAATCCCTCGGGGCCCCCGAGCCCGAGGGCCCAACTCGCGTATGAGCAGACCCGGAGTAAGCAGGAGCACCGGAGTATGTAGGAGCCCCTGTGTATGTAGTCTCAACATAAGGGCCCCCTACCGGCTCCTGCATCGGAGGGCCCATCTCGGGCTCCCTGGGCGGATCTTCTGGCTGATAGCCCGGCACCTCGGGCTCCGCATCCTGGGGCATCTCGACGCGAGTTCGCTTGGCAACCCGCTTTCTCCTCTTCATACCTTGAAACAAGTGCCCACCCTGGGTCCCTTGCGAATCCATCACACCTGCGAAAAGAAGTTTGCCATCAGTAAAAAGCAAGAAAGACAGCAAGATAAGAGTCTCTAAGTGAAGAACCTACCCGAGCTCAGGCCGGCCGCAATAAGCTTGGCCTCCATCAGATACTGTTGACACTTCAGCCCAAGCCGCACCCATTGCCGGAGGCCCTTCGCCGTCTCCTTGTCAAGCGTGACCCTGGAGTTAGGAGCGGCCATCCCCCACCCGGTCTGAAAAGGCCACCCCAGCACACTTCGCACCCCGAAATAGTCCCGCTTCCATGCTGGGACCTTGTTGGGGAGCTCGTGTAAAAGCTTAAAGCCCGGGCGAGGAGACAGGTAGTAAGCCCGCCTGCGCCCAGGGAGGGGACCCGCTTGCTTCTTAAGCATCAAGATTGAAGAAAAAATCTCCAAGTCCAACGAAAAGCTCTCGTCACAGAATGAGATTGTCCCCACCAAGTTTCGAATGGAATTCGGGGGAAGCTGGCCGACCATCACGCCGAAGTGGTTCAAGACTTCGACAAAGAGGGGATGGAAAGGCAATCGCAGCCCCGCGGCAAGCTGCTCCCAGAATATCACGATCTCATCAGGATCGTGTTCCCAAGGAAAGCTACCCGAAGGTATGAAATAAGCATACTCCCCGGGCAAGTTATAGTAAGTAATGAGGGATTGGAGCCCCTTGGGCGTCATGGTCGAAGGGCCGAACTTGTCTAACATCCAACCCCGACGATAGGTGGACGCCAAGCTACCCGAAGCGCCACAGCCTACGAGCTCGAACTCTTCCTCGAGCTCTACCTCTGGCTCGCTAGGGCTATCGAGGGATGCAACTTGGTTCGTAGAACCTGCATCAGGCCCGCTGAAAGGACTATCTGAGCCATCCGAGCTAGACATCGAGAATGATGAGATCCAGGAAAGTACTCACCCGGACAAAAGCTGTAGACCACAGGAGCTCGGACGAGCGGAAGACCTTGAGCGCGAACTGAAGAAACCTGGACGCGAACTGGATGCGAGCTGAAACTCAAACGCGAGCTCGAGAGATACAGAAGTGACAACTGGGGTCCCCCCCCCCCCCCCCGCTATTTATGCTCACAATGACCAAAAGACAACGGCTTAGATCAAAGCCAATCCGACGGCCTACAGCCGCACTGACCGCACGTCCCCTGAGACCGAGACGTGATTGGCGCACGTCTTTCTGAAATTGACGGAACGCCAGCGCACGTCTCCTCAGAAAAACGACAACAGCACGTCGTTTTCAAATTTGAAAAAATGCCCGCTATTGCGCCCCCAAGTGGCGCGCTTTTTTTGAAATTTTGAAGTAACGCGCGCGCCGCCACATCCATCAGCATTTAGACAGGCCGGCGCGCTTCCCGCCTAAATGGACGCTCGAAGAAGCCCTAGAAACCGACAACGCACCTCGCGCCAGCAGAACCAAGATTCAAAGTGCAGAACAAATCTACCTGACACCTTGCGAACTCCCCGCACCAGGGCAAGACCCTTAGCACGAGGAGTGGGGGACAATTGATGAAGGAAGATTTGGCCCGACCTCGCAAATCACGCCACGTGGCAAAAAACAAGTAGCTCGGCACTTACCGAGGGAACAAACACTGAAGGGAAGAGACCAACGGTCCGAACTCCCTAAAAAGTGCCCGAACTCCCTACTTAGAGCTCGAACTCCCTGCGAGGAGCCCGAACTCCCTGCAAGGTGCCCAAACTCCCTACTTAGTGCTCGAACTCCCTACAAGGAGCCCAAACTCTCCCTTTGGCCCCGAGTCGCACAAAGCAGAGACCCGAACTGGCCCGTCCTATGACAGTCCGGGGCCCCCCTTATCCGAACTCAAGACTTCGCCTCACGCACCGCTCCGGGCACTTCACTTCCGGAGCATTGAACTGGACGAACCACACCGTACCTGACACCGAAGGAGTCCGTATCCAGGGGTGGCGCACCTGACTGACTTGGGATCTGATGCCTGACGGCCGCATTTCAAACGGCCACCTGCCACCGTCACCTGTGAATCGCTACCTCCAATTATAGAGAAGGCTTCGACAAAAAGGGCAGTGACGGTTCTGCCCCAGTAGAGGCTATGACGCCCGAACTGGCAGAAGCACGGAAATACTCATTCCCGACCTGACAGAAGTCTAGGAGTGAGTGCGTGAGGTGATTATAAAAGGCTCTCCACCCCCAAAGAGGAGGTATGCTAACTTTGCGCTATCTGGTTTTACCTTGCCTTTGAAGGATTCTAACTTAAGCTTCGGAGCCTTTACATCGGGTTCCCCCCGGAGCTTCCTCGTCTCCTCCGTTTCAAGTTCTCTACTACTCAGTTCAGAGGCAAGGTCGTTGACAGCTAAGACCGGCCGGATTGCGCATCATCAGTTTTCTTTTTCAAAATTATATCAGGGGTTGGTTTTAAGCAAGGTTCAAAGTATCGATACGGGCTGATATGCCAGTAGGCAATTGGCTGTATTGGTGCTTCTTTTGTGTGTGTGTTTTTTTTTGGATTTTTTTTTCAAATCTGGTTCAAAGAGATCAATTAAGGCCCGACTATCCTCTGAACCATGATCTGACCCGAAACACCCCTTATAGGGGTATATCGAAAAGACCATGATATAATATATATCGACTAGTACGGGGTAATATGTAACAATATTTTAAACCTTTGTTTTAAACATGACTATCCCCTCAAAGTGGTCAATGTCTGAAACATTCTTATTTAAGTTTTCGAACAGCTCTCAATACGATATGATATGATACACTTAATACGAAATGGTATCAAAATTTTTAACCTTGATTCACACATTGTACATTAAAAGCACCGTTTATCAGACAAAGAAAGAAAAAACTCATTAGTCATTCAACTCGCAAGGGCCATCAATTAATGAGGACTAGAAGCTCGCCAGGTCTCCCGTTCACCAATTCAACCTTATTGATGAGGGCGGATTTGGCACTCTAGTGAAATTGTGACACCTGGCACTTCATGCAAACCAAGTGCAGCTTCTTGACAATTGGGCAGCTCGGGAAGCTCGAGCAGTTCGGCAGAGCTTGCCACAGCTTGCCACTTACAGTCAGTTCGGTAGAGCTCGCCACAAGTAGCTCGGCATAGCTCAGGGAGCTCGGTATAGCTAGGGGCAGCCCGACATAGGCAGCTTTCCACAGGCAGCTGGCCACTCCGCAGGCAGCCTGGTGTCTTACGAAGAGCTCGCCACTTAGGGGCAGCTCGGCGCTTACAGGTAGCTCGGCATAGGCAGCTCACCACAAGCAGCTGGTCACTCTGTAGGCAGCCTGGCGTCTTACAAAGAGCTCGCCACTTAGGGATAGCTCGGCATAGGTAGCTCGACACTTAGGGGCAGCTCGGCATATCGCAGGAAGATCTCCTACCTGACAACCATACCTGACAGATCCGGAGGCTTGCGCCCACGTCTCTCGCTAGGCGGCGCTGTGCCTGCCAGTCCTGAGAGCTGTCCCTTGACTGGCAGAGCCGTACTCTACAGCAGCCGCCTGCACCCGCCACCTCAGCTTTGGTAGTAACGGCTGCGGCAGAGAGACAGAGGCGGTTACGCCTGACTTGATAGAGGCTGTTACGCCTGATTTGACAGGACACCACTATCTAAGGACTCCGACCCCCAAAGACAAAGGGGAGAGAATGAAAAAATGGAGGTAATCCCTTCTCTCTAGCTCTCTCATTTCTCTCCAAGCTCCCTACAATCAGAATGCTAACTTAGGCATCGCAGAGTCCCCGCCGGGAAAATACCCCCAGGTCCTCTAATTCAATTCTCGCAGGTTCCTCAGCTCCCACCGCCTACAAAGAGGAGGAAAAGATGGAGTTCTCGCAGGTCCCTCAGCTCCCGCCACCTTCAAAGGAGAGGAGATCACCTCATGCAGAGGGCAGTCGGGTTGCGCTACACCAAGGAGCTCGTGACCAAGTAGCTCACCACCAGGGAGCTCGTCACTAGGTAGCTCACCACCAGTGAACTCGTCACCAGGTAGCTCACCACCAGGGAGCTCATCACCAGGTAGCTCACCACCAGGGAGCTCGTCACCAGGTAGCTCACCACCAGGGAGCTCATCACCAAGTAGCTCACCACCAGGGAGCTCATCACCAGGCAACTCACCACCAGGGAGCTCGTCACCAAGTAGCTCACCACCAGTGAGCTTGTCACCAGGTAGCTCACCAACAGGGAGCTCGTCACCAGGCAGCTCTCCACCAGGGAGCTCGTCACCAGGTAGCTCACCACTAGGGAGCTTGTCACCAGGTAGCTCACCACCAGGGAGTTCGTCACCAAGTCGCTCACCACTAGGCAGTTCACCACCAGGGAGCACCCACCATTCTCTCCTGGGAGCAGGTCAAATGACAAGGCACTTAGCCAAAAAAAATTGATACATCACAAAAAATTGGTACGTGACTAGAAACGGTTACATCAATTGGCACTATCTGTGGGAACACACTACAAAAAGCTAAGTTCTCATCCTACGAAATCTAAGTTCTCATCCTACAGAAGCTAAGTCCTCTTCTCCTAGAAAGCTAAGTCGTCACTTTTTTGAAATTGAAGCTCTTGCTTTATAGATTACATATTTTATGAACTCAAAGACTACGTAGGGAGCTAACAGACTAAGTTTACTTTCAATTCAGTTAAAGCCTCATCAGTCCTCTTCGCAAGGTCCCCGCTACAAAGATGAGCTCTTCGTGGCTTCCGCGGGAGTTGGTGGCCAACAGACTACATAGGCGCCCTTATTGGTCGTGCCTTCCAAGGCTCCCGTGTGAACTGGCGACCTAAATTTAGTAGTGCTGCCCCCGAAGGTCGAACTCCTAGTAGCTTCTTGTAGGAGTGGGTGACCGGCATTACGAAGCTGATGCAGTGCAATCATAGCACTAAGGCACCCACCTGATCGGCTCGGCACCTTACAGGTAGCTCGGCACCTGGTCAGCTCGGCACCTAGTCAGCCCGGCACCTTACTGGTAGCTCGACACCTGGTCAGCTTGGCACCTCGCAGGCAGCTTAGCACTTGGTCAGTTCGGCACCTCACAGGTAGCTCAGCACCTGATCAGCCCGACACCTCACAGGTAGCTCGACACCTGGTCAGTTTGGTACCTCAAAGCCTATGGGCCACATTACTGCTTAAGACCCAGTCGCCTCTTCGGCACGGGCAAAGTAAAAAAAGAGTGGACTACGAGTCGCTCCCAAAGCCTACGGGCTACATTACTGCTTAAGACCCAGTCGCCTCTTCGGCATGGGCAAAGTCAAGAAGAGTGGACTACGAGTCGCTCCCAAAGCCTACGGGCCACACTATTGCTAAATATCCAGTCGCTTCCTCAGCATGAGCAAAATCAGCAAAAGTGAACTATAAGTTACCCCCAGAGCCTAAGGGCTACACTACTGAACTGGCGGAGATTGGATCAGCACTTACTAGCTCGTCAACTTACAGGCCAAAAGAAGAAATTTACTCCCTTCGCTGAGTTACCCTCAGTTCGGGAGTGGGGGGCAAATGATGAGGGCGGATTTGGCCCTCCAGGGAAATTGTGACACCTGGCACCTCATGCAAACCAAGTGCAGCCTCTTGACAATTGGGCAGCTCGGGAAGCTCGGGCAACTTGGTAGAGCTTGCCACAGCTTGCCACTTACAGTCAGCTCGGCAGAGCTCGCCACAAGCTGCTCGGCATAGCTCGGGGAAATCGAAATATCTAGGGGCAGCCTGACATAGGCAGCTGGCCACTCCGCAGGCAGCCTGGCATCTTATGAAGAGCTCGCCACTTAGGGGCAGCTCGGCGCTTACAGGTAGCTCGGCATAGGCAGCTCGCCACAGGCATCTGGTCACTCCGTAGGCAGCCTGGCGTCTTACGAAGTGTTCGCCACTTAGGGGCAGCTCGGCACTTACAGGTAGCTCGGCATAGGTAGCTCGGCACTTAGGGGCAGCTCGGCGTATCGCAGGAAGATCTCCTGTCCAATTCTCTCAAGAGGCGGCACCGTGTCTGCCAGTCCTGAGAGCTGTCCCTTGACTAACAGAGCTGTACTCTACAGTAGCCGCCTGCACCCGCCACCTCAGCTCTGGCAGTAACGGTTGCGGCAGAGAGACGGAGGCGGTTATGCCTGACTTGACAGAGGCTGTTACACCTGATTTGACAGGACACCACTATATAAGGACTCCGACCCCCAAAGACAAAGGGGAGAGAATGAAAAAATGGAGGTAATCCCTGCTCTCTAGCTCTCTCATTTCTCTCCAAGCTCCCTACAATCAGAATGCTAACTTAGGCATTGGAGAGTCCCCACTGGGAAAATACCCCCGGGTCCTCTGATTCAATTCTCGCAGGTTCCTCAGCTCCCACCGTCTACAAAGAGGAAAAGATGGAGTTCTCGCAGGTCCCTCAACTCCCGCCGCCTACAAAGGAGAGGAGATCACCTCATGCAGAGGGCAGTCGCGTTGCGTTACACCAGGGAGCTCGTCACCAAGTAGCTCACCACCAGGGAGCTCGTCACCAGGTAGCTCACCACCAGGGAGCTCGTCACCAAGTAGCTCAGCACCAGAGAGCTCATCACCAGGTAGCTCACCACCAGGGAGCTTGTCACCAAGTAGCTCATCACTAGTGAGCTCGTCACCAAGTAGCTCACCACCAGGGAGCTCATCACCAAGCAGCTCACCACCAGGGAGCTCGTAACCAGGTAGCTCACCACCAGGGAGCTCGTCACCAGGTAGCTCACCACTAGTGAGCTCGTCACCAGGTAGCTCACCACCAGGGAGCTCATCACCAGGCAGCTCACCACCAGGGAGCTCATCACCAGGTAGCTCACCACCAAGGAGCTCGTCACCAGGTAGCTCACCACAAGGGAGCTCATCACAGGCAGCTCACCACCAGGGAGCTCGTCACCAGGCAACTCATCCCCAGGGAGCTCGTCACCAGGTAGCTCTCCACCAGTGAGCTCATCACTAGGTAGCTCACCACCAGGGAGCTCATCACCAGGCAGCTCAGGAGCTCGTCACCAGGTAGCTCACCACCATGGAGCTTATCACCAAGTAGCTCACCACCAGGGAGCTTGTCACTAGGTAGCTCGTCACCAGGTAGCTCACCACCAATGAGCTCGTCACCAGGTAGCTCACCACTAGGGAGCTCATCACCAGGCAACTCACCACCAGGGAGCTCGTCACTAGGGAGCTCGTCACCAGGTAGCTCACCACCAGGGAGCTCATCACTAGGCAGCTCACCACCAGGGAGCTTGTCACCAGGTAGCTCACCACTAGGGAGCTCGTCACCAGGTAGCTCACCACCATGGAGCTCTTCACCAAGTAGCTCACCACCATGGAGCTCGTCACCAAGTAGCTCACCACTAGTGAGCTCGTTACCAGGTGTTTGTCAGAATTGCTTAATTGGGATTACATACATTTTATGATTTATCCAAGCCATTTTATATCGGTGGATGGATAGGTAGTTCGGTGCACATCATATCCGCAAATCTACGAAGCATTAATTGATCAGATGGTAAGGGATGTTCATATACCCAATGAACTTAAGGGCCATTGGCAAACACTGTCTGTCCCCATTTACATTTATTAAAACGCTGTTGATTGTAGTGCTAACGAGGGATTTTACCCTCTAGCGACTACAACGAATAATAACGCCCCTCGAGATAAGGGTGTCAATTGAACTTGAATATTTTAGATCAGTTCAATTCTATTCAATTTGTTTAAATTCGTTTTAATTTTAAAATGGTTTTTGATGATGCACAATCCGGCCAATCTTAGCTGTCAACGATCTTGCCTCTGAACCGGGTGGCAGGGACCTGAAACGGAGGGAGAAGAGAAGCTCCGGGGAGAACCCGGCGTAAGGGCTCCGAAGCTCAAGTTAGAGTCTTTCAAAGGCAAGATAGACCAGATAGCGCAAAAGTTAGCATACCTCGTTCCTGGGGGGTAGGAGCCTTTTATAACCACTTCGCGCACTCACTTCCAGGCTTCCGTCAGATCGGGCATGATTGCTTCTGAACTCCTGCCAGTTCGGATGTCATTTCCTCTGGCCGGACTGAACCGCCACTGCTCCTTTTGTCGGAGCCGTCTCTGCGGCTAGTAACGACGGTGGCAAGTGGCGGTAGCAGGAGGCCGTTTGAAGTGCGGCTGTCAGGCGTCAGATCCCAAATCAGTCAGGTGCGTCGCCCTTGGGTACGGACGTCCTTGGTGTCAGGTACGTTTGGTCAGCCTGGTGTTTTGGAAGCGGTGTTGGAGTGGCGAGCGAGATGTCTTGAGTTCGGTTTGGGGAGTGTTCCGATCTGCCATGGGCCAGCTCGGGTCACAACTTTGTGAGGCTTGGGGCCCAATATAGTTTGTGCTCCTTGCAGGGAGCTCGGGTTCTCAGTAGGGAGCTCGGGTTCTTAATAGGGAGCTCGGGCTCCTTTTAGGGCGGTCTGGTGGAGTTCGGGCTCAGTAGTGAGCTTGGACTTGCTTTCGGTGCTCGCTTCGGGCGTTCTACTGTCCCGAGTTGCTTGTTTTTGCCACGTGTCAGGTGATTGCGAGGTCGGGCCAAATTCCCCTTCATTAGTTTTAATCTAAATCTGATCCATTTGACACCTATATTTTTATCTTCTATTAATGAATCAGATATATCTAACCCAATCTAATATAAATTTATTATGGATGAACCAGGTCCAAACCAATTTAATAAATACTTTGGACCATTAAGTTTGGACTTGTCCAATTCAGCCCCTACCTGTGGAGATAATTAGTCGTGTTTATCAATCACCAATTCACCATTATCCTCGGCATCAACTGATATTTTCTCACAGAGTATACATAATAATAATAATAATAATAATAATAATAATAATAATAATAATAATATACAACATATTCATTTAAATTTTCTAGTTTCTACCCAAAATCGTATCGAAAGTTATAATGATAATACTGATGAGATAATAAATACAAACACCTAGAACTGGTCACGAGCAATCGACCAGCTTAAGGCCCCAGGTGTGGAAGCGGGACTATTTTGGGGTGCGAAGTGCGCTGGGGTGGCCGTTTCAGACCAGCTGGGGGATGGCCGCTCCCGACTCCGGCGTCACACTCGATAAGGAGACGGCGAAGGGCCTCCGGCAATGGGCGCGGCTTGGGTTGGAGTGTCAACGGTATCTGACGGAGGCCAAGCTTATTGCTGCGGGCCTGAATTCGGGTAGGTTCTTTCCCTAGCGATCCTGTCTTGCTCTTCTTTTACGTGTCTTACTGTCTTGCTTTTCGTAGGTACGATGGACTCTCGAGGGACACGAGGTGGGCACTTGTTCCAAGGCATGAAGAGGAGAAAACGGGTGGCTAAGCGAGCTCGCGCCGAACCACCCCAGGGTGCGGAGCCCGAGGTGCCGGACTATCCGGCGGAGGATCAACCTATGGAGCCCGAGATGGTTCCTCCTATGCAGGAGCCGGCGGGGGCTCCTTATGCCGAAACCACACACACAGGGGCTCCCGCTTACTCCGAGTCTGCCCATACGCGAGCTGGGCCGTCGGGCTCGGAGGCCCCGGGGGACTTCAGGAGTGTGCTGTCGCCTGTTCATGCTCTTCAACGGAGTAAGGAGGCGATGTTTCCCGAGGAAGTTGTGGCGTGGACCAAGCTCCCTCTGCACCAAGTGTCCTGCCTTAGAGTTCTCCGGCCTTTGTTCTTCTATTCGTTCCTTTGATCCCGTTTCCCTTTGATAGGTGAACTCTTCTATTCACGCCTTAGCGAACCAGGTGGAGAGATGCTCGAGGCAGGCGCGAGCTGCCGAGGAGGCTGCTCGAACTGCCGAGGAGGCTGCTTGTGCTGCTAAGGCTGCTGCTCGCCTCGCGCGGTCTAGGCAGGCGAGGTCTCAGAGAGATGCCGAGGCCATGGGAGTGGTGGTGAAGCATATGGCGGAATTGAAGCTGGACCTGTAGCACCAGGTCGAGTATCTTCAGGAGGATATCAGGGAGAGGACTCAGATCTTCTCTCAAGGCATCGAAGACGCAAAGAAGAAAGCTGTCAGTGATTATATTGCTTCGCCGGATTTCGATGATCTGATGGTGGACTCCTACAGGAGGGGTTTCAAGCTAAGCCGGTGGATGATCCGAAATACGTACCTCGAGCTCGATACCAGCGCCATATCCACTTCGCGCATTACTCAAGAGATGGCTAATGCTGCGGATGCCGAACCGGACTCCGAGGGGGAGGCAGGTCCTTCGGGTGTTGTCAAAGTGGCTTCTGATAATGATGAAGTAGCCCCTGGCTTGTAAAATGGCTTTTTTTTTTGAATGTACACCTCTATATGAAATGAAATGGTTTTTTGTTCAAGTGCTGGTTGTCTTCGAGCTGCGTTTTTTGCCGAACTAACCATTTCGGGCCTTCAGTTCGTTTTCTAACACCTAGGCTTCGGGGTACTTGCCTTGGTGGTTTATAGGTAGTATCTTCTTAAGTTGACGACGTTCCATGCTCGGGGTACTTGTTTTCCTTCTAGGGTTCCGAGCTCGTATGCTCCCTCACCAAGTGCTTTCTTTACTCTGTAGGGTCCTTCCCAGTTTGGTCCAAGTTTCCCTACGCCGGGTTCGGGCACCATGACCTTACGGAGAACTAGGTCGCCGACGCGGAATTTCCTCTTCTTTACTCGCGCGTTATAATACCGAGCTACCTTTTGTTGGTAGGCCGCAGTTCGGATGTGCGCGAGGTCTCTCACTTCGTCCAGTAGGTCGAGGTTGGTGCGTAACTCGCCCTCGTTTGTCTGTTCGTCGTATGCTTCTAGTCGCAACGTAGGCACTTCGATTTCCGCCGGGATCACCGCCTCGGTGCCGTAGGTGAGGTTGAAGGGGGTCTCTCCTATGGCGGTTTTTTCCGTGGTTCGGTGAGCCCATAGAACACTCGGTCTAATCGTGCTTTCAGTCCGCAGAGGATGGCTCTGTTCATTACTTCTATTTGGCCATTTGCCTGCGGGTGTGCGACCGATGTGAAGTTCTAACTAATTCCCATACTTTGGCACCATTCTTGGAACTTGATATCTTCGAACTGTTTGCCGTTGTCGGAGATCAGTACCCGAGGTAGCCTGAAGCGACATACAATGTTCTTCCAAAAGAAGTTCTGTATGTTTCAGGCTGTAACTATTGCCAGGGGTTCAGCTTCTATCCACTTTGTGAAGTAATCTACTGCCACCACTAGGAATTTTCTCCTGCCTGTCGCTGGTGGGAATGGCCCCAGGAGGTCGATGCCCCATTGGGCAAAGGGGCCATGGGCTGGTGAGGTATTTGAGGTCGGCAGCGGGCTGATGGTGGATGCTGGCATGCTTCTGACACTTGTCGCATTTTCTGACAAGCTCGATTGCCTCCGTTTTCATCGTTGGCCAGTAGTATCCTTGTCGAAGTGCTTTTTGGGCGAGGGCTCTGCCCCCCAGGTGTCCGCCGCACAAGCCTTCATGGGTGTCGCGGAGTACCAACTCGGCTTCGGTTGGACACAAGCATCGCAGGTAGGGGAGCGTGTAGGATCGTCGGTACAACCGTTCGTCTATCATGACGTATTTGGCTGCCTGGCGCTGCACCCTCTTGGCTGCGTTGCGGTCCACGGGGAGGGTTTCGTCTAGCAGGAAGCTCGCGAGTGGGTCGATCCAGCTCGGCTCTGCTTCAGTGATGGGAGCGACCTCTTCTGCCCCACCGAGAATGCTGGGCCGAGGTAAGTCCTCTATGTACACGGTTCTCCTGGCGTTGTGGCTCGTGCTAGCTAGTCGGGACAGGGCGTCGGCCTCAGCGTTCTCTGACCTCGAGATTTGCTTGATGAAGTGTGACTGGAAGTTGAGCAGAGCCTCCTTTACTTTTGCCAAATATGCAATCATTGTGAGCTCGCGCGCTTCGTATTCGCCCATAACTTGGTTGACTACGAGCTCGGAATCACTGCAGATAACCATGTGCTTTGCTCCAACCTTGTGCGCCAGGTTTAGCCCGGCTATCAGTGCCTCGTACTCCGCCTCGTTGTTGGATGTCGCGAACTCAAAGCGTAGTGTGTATTCCAGCTTTGTTCCGCTCGGGCCGCGTAGCACTATTCCAGCCCCGCTGCCTTGTTGGTTCGAGGAGCCATCTACGTGAAGGATCCAGGGCTCCTCATCCTAGTTCGCGCTTGATCTAACCAGGAGGGATGCCACACTGGCTGCTACTTCACGGGGTTCAGACTCGTTTGGCTTGGGAGCTCCGAGTTCGCCCGAACTGGGGATCTTGGGCTCGACCGGCTCAGGGGCTTCGAGGCTAAACGTGCATTCTGCAATAAAATCTGCCAAGGGTTGGGCCTTAATGGCAGTTCTTGGCTTGTACTGGAGATTGTACTCGCTGAGTTCGATGGCCCACTTCGTCAATCAGCCGGAAACCTCGGGTTTGAGTAAAACTTGTCTCAGAGGTTTGTCGGTCAGGACGATTACGGTGTGAGCCTGGAAGTACGGGCAGAGTTTCCGTGCTGCTATCACCAGTGCATACGCTAGCTTTTCTATCTACGGGTACCTTGTCTCTGCTCCCTGCAAGATTTTACTAACATAATATATGGGTCGTTGGACCTGGTCTGCTTCCTTTACTAGTACCGAACTGACCACCTCATCGCTAGCCAAGAGGTACAGTTCTAAGACTTCGCCTTCCTCGGGCCGAGCTAAGGTTGGCACACTGGCGAGGTAACCTTTTAGCTCGTCAAACGCAAGCTGACAGTCTTGGGTCCACTCGAACCCTTTGCCTTTGATTGCTTTGAAGAAGGGTAGGCAGCGATCTACCGACTTGGACATGAAGCGGCTTAGAGCGGCTATGCGGCCGTTTAGCCTCTGAACTTCTTTTATTTTCCGAGGTGGTCTCATATCTAGGATGGCTTTTATCTTGTCCGGGTTGGCCTCGATACCGCGTCGATTGACAACATAGCCTAGGAATTTGCCTGAGGTGACGCCAAAGACACACTTGTTAGGGTTCAATTTCATGCTAAACTGACGCAGGATTTGGAAGACAGAGTCCAAGTCTTTTATTAGTTCTTGTGAAAACCATGTCTTGACGACCATGTCGTCTACATAGCACTTTATCTTTGTGCCAATCAGGGGCCGAAACAGCCTATTTACAAGTCTTTGGAAGGTCGCCCCGACATTTTTTAACCCGAAGGGCATGACCTTGTAACAGTATAGACCGAACTCGGTTATGAAGTTGGTTTTTTCCTCGTCGAACTAGTCCATCCGGATTTGGTTGTAGCCTGAGTAGGCATCCAGGAAGCTTAGCAATTCATGTCCCGAGGTCGCGTCCACTAGGCGGTCGATCCTAAGAAGGGGGAAGCAGTCTTTCGGGCAAGCTCGGTTCAGGTCGGTGTAGTCGATGCACATGCGCCACTTGCCGTTCGCCTTTTTCACCAGCACAAGGTTGGCCACCCAGCTCGGGTAAGGGACTTCCCTTATGAAGTCTGCCGCGAGGAGCTTCTCGACTTCCTCGTCGACCGCCTTCCAGCGCTCTGGGGCTAAGTTCCGTTTCTTCTGTCTAACGGGTCTGACTAAAGGGTCAGTGTTAAGTTTGTGAGTCATAAGACCAGGGTCAATACCAGGCATATCGGCCGCGAACCATGCAAAAATATCTAAATTTTGGAGTAAAAAACTTACCAGTTCGGTCCGTAAGGGTTCTTTGACGGAAGCACCAATCTGGAGTGCGCGAGCTGGGTCCGTAGGCGAGGTTGGGATCGTGACTGTTTCTTCTGTGGGCGAGGCTCGTTCTTCGCCTTGTTCCGCAGGCCGCTCTAGATCGAGGTCGCCGGCCGCCTTGGTCTTTCCCTTTAGGGCGACAATGTAGCACTTGCGGGACTCGAGCTGGTCGCCCCGCGCTACCCCCACACTGAAGTCCGTAGGGAACTTCATGGCCAAATAGTAGGTGGAGACCACCACCCGTAGGATATGCATGATTGGCCGTCCTATTATGGCATTGTATGGGGAGGGGGTCGCGACCACCAAGAAGTCGTGGTTGAGTCTGACCGCACAAGGCCACGTGCCGACTTCCACAGGCACCGTTATTTTTCCAAGGGGCCTGACTTCCTCTCCGCTGAAGCCCACCAGGGGAGTGTTTGCGGGCTTTAGTTCGCTCCTCGGCAGCTGTAGCCGATCAAATGCTGATCTAAAGAGGATGTCCGCCGAGCTGCCCGAATCTACGAGTACGCGTCTAACCTCGAAGTCGATGATCCTTAATTTAATGACAAGTGCGTCATCGTGGGGGTAGCGAACTCCTCGCGCGTCGTCTTCCGTGAAGAGGATTGGCTCTTCGGCCTTTGGCCTTTTTGGAGGGTTCCGCTCCTCGAGGACCGCTTCGCGAATTGAAGTCCGGGCTGCCGCCGATGTACACCCCGCTACCACCGAACCTCCCACAATTACATGGATGGTTCCCCGAATTGGCCTTTCTTCCGGAGGCTGTCGCTGCAACGGTTCGTCAGGCCTGCTGCTAGTTTCGGGGGCATCCTTTTTGTGCTCGCCTGGTCGATCCGCTTTATTGCCATTATTGTTGTGCTGTACAAAGTTTCTTAAGTATCCGCGACGGATGAGCCCCTCTATTTCGTCTCGGAGGTTATTGCACTGCTCAGTACTATGACCATGGTCCCTATGGAAACTACAATACAAATTATTGTTTCTTTCGTTCGGATTTCCCTTTAGGCGAGGTGGCCATTTCACGTACGGGGCATCCTTGATCGTCATTAAGATCTCGGTCCGCCTCGTGTTCAGTGGCGTGTAATCCGTCCGAACTGGTAGGGGAGCTCGGAACGACTGGTTCGGTTTTGGGTCCCGGGCCGGGTTTTTTCGGTCGGCTGAGTTAGAGGGCTCGCCATCCCTCTTTCTTTTCTCGTTTCCGCCCTCGGTTCGTTGGTTGATTTCCTCCTCCGTCCTCATGAACTTGTCCGCGAGCTTGAGGAACTCGGCCACGGTCGCGGGCTAGTTAGCTACCATGTGCCATTTGAACTCCTTGTGCGTCACTCCTCTTTTTGCTGCGGCGAGCTGCACCGCGGGGTCTAACTATGGTATCTGTAAGCATGCTTCATTGAATCGTTTGATGTAGCCCCGTATGGGTTCTCCTTTCCTTTGGACTACCCCGAAGATGCTTTCCTCTGCTCTGGGGCACCATTTGCTGGTGACAAAGTGTGCAGTGAAGACCTGCACGAACTGAGCCCAACACTTTATCGACCCGGGGGCCAGGTTCCTGTACCAAGTGCGGGCTACCCCCTTGAGGGTGGTGGTGAAAGCCACGCACATGTATGATTCGCTGGCTCTGGCGAGGTACATTTGGGACTGGAAAGCGTCAACGTGGTCGTTGGGGTCGAAGGACCCGTCATACTTGTCTAGAGGCGGAAGCTTGAAATCTCTGGGCAAGGGGATTGTTAGGAGTTCTGACGCAAGGGGGGAAGGAACTGAGAGAATCGGGGCAACTCCTACCTCGTCCGAGCTTGTCTCGCCTTTGCCTCTGAGCTCTGACAGGACGCGGGTGGCGGTTCGTCGACCTCGACGGCGCCTTCGCTGCTGAGTGGGCCTTGTACTGGCGCTGCTGGCCTCCGTGTTGCCGAGCTCGATGGGCCCGGAGTGCTGGTAGTCCGCTGCTACCAGTGCGCCGAATCAGTTTTCCACGAGTGGGAACTCCGGTTTGGAGCCCCGAGGTGCCGATCTCGCGGGCGAGGTTCCCGACCCGCCTGCGAGCTGCGAGGCGGGGATGACTTTTCTTTCTCTCTGGCCTGGGGACGAGGCTTGGCTGTTTGGGGGGTTCTGGGGCCTGGAGGCCTTTCCTTGGTGGAGGCGCCCATCCTGCGGAGAGGCCTTGACCGGCTTCGGAGTAGGGTGGCGAGGTGAAGTAGTTGTTGGTTCGGTGGCAGTTGGGGGAACTGCTGTTGATTGTGATACTGGGAGAGGTTGTGCAACACTTGGTGCTGATGTTGCTGGAATTGTTGCATTTGGGCTTGCATTGCCTACATGCACTGCATTAGGTCGTCCAACCGATTTTGGCTAGCTGCCAGGGGGACGGCGGTTGGTTCAGTGAAGGTAGTCTCGATGGGGAGAGGAAAGGGGATGTTTGTGGCAGGTAGGTTTACAGGCGCCACTGCTTGTGGCATATTCAGATTGGGAATTCCGTCCACCGAGAGGGGGATGGTGAACTGCCCAACACACACCACGGGAACTTGAGGTTGTTCCCCGGTGGTGTTTGTCTCTGTGCCGCATCCGGCGTTGCTGGAAGAGGCCATGAGTATTGAATTTTTCAAAGAAGAAGAAAGGGGTATGAGAGTTTTGGAGGGAGGCCTTTTGAAGCGTTCCCACAGACGTCACCAATTGATGATGCACAATCCGGCCGATCTTAGCTGTCAACGATCTTGCCTCTGAACCGGGTGGCAGGGACCTGAAACGGAGGGAGAAGAGAAGCTCTGGGGAGAACCCGGCATAAGGGCTCTGAAGCTCAAGTTAGAGTCTTTCAAAGGCAAGATAGACCAGATAGCGCAAAAGTTAGCATACCTCGTTCCTGGGGGGTAGGAGCCTTTTATAACCACTTCGCGCACTCACTTCCAGGCTTCCGTCAGATCGGGCATGATTGCTTCTGAACTCCTGCCAGTTTGGATGTCATTTCCTCTGGCCGGACAGAACCGCCACTGCTCCTTTTGTCGGAGCCGTCTCTGTGGCTAGTAATGACGGTGGCAAGTGGCGGTAGCAGGAGGCCGTTTGAAGTGCGACTGTCAGGCGTCAGATCTCAAATCAGTCAGGTGCGTCGCCCTTGGGTACGGACATCCTTGGTGTCAGGTACGTTTGGTCAGCCTGGTGTTTCGGAAGCGATGTTGGAGTGGCGAGCGAGATGTCTTGAGTTCGGTTTGGGGAGTGTTCCGAGCTGCCATGGGCCAGCTCGGGTCACAGCTTTGTGAGGCTTGGGGCCCAATATAGTTCATGCTCCTTGCAGGGAGCTCGGGTTCTCAGTAGGGAGCTCGGGTTCTTAATAGGGAGCTCGGACTCTTGGTAGGGAGCTCGGGCTCTTTTTAGGGCGATCTGGTGGAGTTCGGGCTCAGTAGTGAGCTTGGACTTGCTTTCGGTGCTCGCTTTGGGCGCTCTACTGTCCCGAATTGCTTGTTTTTGCCACGTGTCGGGTGATTGCGAGGTCGGGCCAAATTCCCCTTCATCAGTTTTAATCTAAATCTGATCTATTGACACCTATATTTTTATCTTCTATTAATGAATCAGATATATCTAACCCAATCTAATATAAATTTATTATGGATGAACCAGGTCCAAACCAATTTAATAAATACCTTGGACCATTAAGTTTGGACTTGTCCAATTCAGCCCCTACCTGTGGAGATGATTAGTCGTGTTTATCAATCACCAATTCACCATTATCCTCGGCATCAACTGATAATACTGATGAGATAATAAATACAAACACCTAGAACTGGTCACGAGCAATCGACCAGCTTAAGGCCCCAGGTCATGTCCTCACAATGTCTCACGTGCGGGACAAATGCCCCCGTATCTGCCCCTCTCTTTGCCTTGCAATCATAAAGTGGAGGAGCATGGAAGCAAGGTTCCATGGACATGGCCTGACGACAAGGTGGATCAGGGGTTGTCCTATTCTCAGGCTTGTAGAGAATCCATGGTTTCAAGCCTCCAAGACCCTGAGCTACATACCCAAAGGTCGACCATGCGCTTGTGACCAAGACATCGCTCAGGCTCAGGAGATACATTTCAGCCCATGCCTTCCTGTTGTGTATCTGCTTCTCGCTTTGTTGATACTCTTCATGGCTTGGCTGGTAAACCCCAATCGCCTCCCCAGTGACTGTAGGGTGCTCCCAATACATATTCCTTATCTTTTCAACGTACCCAGAGGTTAGAGATGTCATCAGGACAGCTATAGACCTTTATTTTCCCAATGGCCCAGTGATGATGGGTTTATGGACATCAACTTCCGGCAACACTTTCTCCTTCAGGGAACAAGCTAGGATCTGATCTATCACATACTGGAATGGGCCTGTGCCAGTATCAAACACTCTAATCTGGATGCCCACCCTCACATCTGCTTTAGCCAAGTATGCTTGATAATACCTGGAAATCAACCCCCATACTGAATTTGTGGGATGGAAAAGATAGCGACCCAAGTGGTGGAAAACCGTTTCTTTATCGGGGAAGAGGTTACTCAGTTCCTTGTCAAAGGATGGGATCAAGAAGAGTGATGGGACAAAATAGTTGTCAGTCTTGATGACCAACCAAGGAACATTTTGGAGATGAGATTGATCTTGATCACAGAAGAAAAGCTTATCATGATCATTATAATCATGGGCAAGATGAAGATATACAAAAGGTGGTGGTACTGATCCTGTTGAGTTGTTTAAAACCATATTACCATAGCAATGAGGATGCCCTTGATTGAAGCTGTTGAACTGATCATTAAGAGGGAACTCCAAAGGGAGTAGCCATGACACCCCTGGAAATGGTTCACAGAAGAGATCAGTCATATCATTCCCACGGTCAACAAGTAGGACCCTATTTGTGAGAAGTGCATACAAGAATGCTGAAGCTAATGCTAGAATCCTGTTTCCCAATCCGCTAAATGATATCCATACCACATATTTACAATCTGTGGGCCCAGTGATGTGGCCAGACTTGAGCTGCTCCAATGTCCTGTTGTAGGACTTTGTATAGGCTCCACAGCGCTTATGCAAAGCTTCATACCTTCGCAACCTGGATACAAGATACGAAGAAGGTCTGTGTGGTAGTGTCTTGCGATATAAGATGGACTGGTACCTACTTAGACAAGATTCCTCATCATCAAACTCATCAACAAGAAGGCCGCCAAGCAATTTGTCTTGAGTCTCCTCAACAGTTTGATCGGATATAATGTCTTCGGAACCTGATTTTGGAACTTTTATTTGGGGAAGGGAGCACAAATTAGCAATCTAAATGAGAGGGGGAGCACCATTAAAGCAAACAGATCAAGCATTAGGAAATCAAATTGAAACCATTGAGTCATGCTCCATCCAAATTTAGTTAATTATGGAATGGACAAGAAAATAGTTAATGCATATTATTTGATTGCATCATCTGACTCTTCCTTTTCAGTCATAATTCAAATTTTATTTCAGAATTAACTTATTAGGTACAAATATCATAATCAAACATGCAAAATGAACTACAAATTACTCTTTTCATGAGTGCTTATTTAAGGTAGATGTTAATTTGTTTCCACAGACAAATAGGTTAGGAAGAAACATAGACTGCGCAAGTGCATGGATCTGTAGATTATGCTCACCTATGATCTCAAGTGAAGCAGCAGCTGTGGAATAGTCACCCTTTATGTTGTAATTTTGTAGAAGGAATATTGGGGTTCAAATGTCAAAATAGTCACAGATGTTCTAAACTTGATACCTAATTTGTTTGAAATGGTCTTTTTAGTTATTGGGGGCGGAGAAAAAGACAAAAATACATAATAAATAATAAAGGATGAAAGACAGAAAATCAGAGAAATTACCCTTCAGGTTCTAGACCAGAACAAAAGCTTAAAGCCATCAGTTATATTTCTTTACCCTAAACAAGGTGGAAACTTGAACAACTTGAGTACATGATCTCTAATGTGTGGACTTAACCAAATACTTGAATGACACTATGGTGGTAAAGCAATTACAACATGAGAGACTGGTATTTCAATCAAAGAGGTGAAATGGCTTAAAAATAAATTTGCAAACAAGCCGAGCCGGGTTGTGTTGTAAGAGGAATGAAATGCATTGAAGACATCAGAAAAAGATAATGAACAACAAGACATAATGAGACAGAGATAACATCAGTAAGAAATTCATAAATACAAAAAAACAAAAAAAAAAGAAAAAGAAAAAAAGGCTATAGCTAAGAATTCATATTCAAACATTCCTTCAAATTTTGAGCAGATTGAAAGGTTCTTTAATTAGTGTTTAACTGGATCAGTTTAATTACGTCGAAGTTGATATTATCCTATCTTTTCAATTTCCTCCAATCAATCCCTTGGACAATTAAAATATTAGTAAACAACCATAAAATCCATCCTCAACTATGCTTTCTTCAAGAAACAAATTAAAAAATATATACGGACTTAAAAAGAACATTCAGAAATATATATGGACTTAAAAACAGAAAAAATTCTGATCCCATAAGGAAGAAATTACTAGCTAGATATTGATTGAACGAGCAGAACAATGTTTTATTTTGAACCCTATAATTACATCTACAGAGAACAACATAGTTTAAAAAATAAATATAGCACAGTGAGAAATTTAACAATTAGTATCCTAGATCAAACATGTAGATTTTAGTTTAAGAGCTCCAAATAACACTCATCAATTGTGTTCATTTCCAGTATACAATCACATTGAATCAAACAACACAAAACGTTGTTATTACGAATTAAGATGATGATCATGGCAACGGCAATGACTGACGATGATGAACAAGACGGAGTTAGAAAAACAATATCATATCGTACGTAGACGACAAATCAAGTGAATTGAACATCATATTGATATAGAAATTCTACTGGGGTTACGTAAATGAGAAAAGTCAGAATTTTCTGGAAGTAGCTAAGGCAAAAGTTCGTCTTCCAAGAAATAAAAATTATTAAAACGAGAAATGGGTGAACACAGCCGAAAAAGAAGATGATAGATAAGAAGAAAACGCATGATTTGATTTTGTAGATATACTGGAAATAAGTACCTTCTTCGGTTATTAATAGAAAATCCCTTGCTTCTGCAAATCCCCGAACTCGATCTGACTTCATGTCTCGATAAATGATGGAGACCAGAACTGGGAAAATCATTAAACATACAACCAGGATCCCCATCAACTTCATCGTATTGAGTCCAGTACTCTTCCTCCCTGCTACTTGAGAACTACAGTCATTTGCCAGATCTGAGTGCTTCGGTGGAGATATTTGCGTCCTGAATCTCTTCGTATCCATCGACTTCTCAGCTGGGCTACTCAATTCACGAAAAATGAGATGAGTTTTACAGAAGGAGACTTCTTGGATCTGATCTTGCAGAGGAACCGTGACTATGATTATAAAACAGTTGATCAACTTTCATGCAGAGAGGAAGGAAGACGTTTTAGAAATGCGAGGGTTTATCTAATAATTTTCGAATCTAATCCCACTGCCACCAGGATCTCTGACTATAATTAATTGATTATAAAACGGCTGGGCTACCGTCGGTAGGATCTCTGACTCGTCGGGGTAGAGACAGTAGATCAAATCACACTGCCATAGGATAGGGTTGGGGTCGTTTAGCCCATGAGAAAGAAGGGGTAAAATACAAAAACCATCGGTGGAGTTTTTGACAATCATAAAAATTTTCCCTTTAGTTTCATTTTAACAAAAACCTTCTCTAAACTTTTAAACAACTCAACAAATACCTCTCTGTCACTGATCTAACGGAAAACGTTAAACCGAAGCTTCAATTGTTCCAAATACCCATTATACCCTTTCGTTAATTAATTTATATACATTTTTACTGAAATAGCCCAATACACATAAGCTTTATGCGAAGTTATTGCAAACAATGATTTCCACGCAACGAAGCTCTTACATGAATTGCAGAAACTTTAATTCATCGCCTAAACTCAATGACAGAGAACAACCACAACATCCCCTTTGCCATTATGTTGATGATTGGCCCAAGAACCACTCTGATTGCTCTGGCATTCCCTAGCCTGAGGTGGAAGAAATCCAATCAGATCGGACACAACTCTTTATTTCAATCCTTATGGCTTTCTTAGAGTTCTCGTCATCCTCATCTTCACCCACCCATGAGAAAGGAGTATCAGATCTTTTGAGCACCGCTAGAGAAAGGGCCGAGTCTTCCATTAACCATATGATACATTGTTCGTATTTTACTTCAAGAGGAAGAGAAAGCTTATGTGCATTGGATTATTTTAATGAAAAAATATAAATTAATTTACAAAAGGGTAAAATGGGTATTTAGAAAAAATATGCATCAGTCTAACGTTTTCTGTCAAGGGAGGTTTTTGTTGAGTTCTTTGAAAGTTAAGGAAAGATTTTTATGATTGTTAGAAACTCTAGAGGAGGTTTTTGTACTTTACCTAAAAAAGATAAATTACAATGACCGCCTGGTCAGTGACAAAGAATCTCTTATATTTTAATTTACAATAAAGATCCCTTGAACTTTTATATTGCAACAAATAGCCCCTCAATCATTAAATTAGATGATGGGGGGCGTTCAATTATCAAAATACCACATTAAACTTTCTCTATGTTCTTTTTCTTGCCCATCTTCTTTAAAAACCTAACTAATCCAAAAATACCATCATTGCTTCTCATCAAGAAATACTTTTGTTATCTCACCGGTGATCATTACGGGAAAAGGAAAGAAATCTCTCTAAGTTAATTAAAAAAGGGACACTCACCGTTGGAAAAGGAAAAAATCTCTGGTGAGTTAATTAAAAAGGGATATTCACCTGTTGGGTATGGATTTTGAAAACTCTAGACATTCCCTGTTGTCTTTACTATAGCCATTTTAGTTAACTTTAAAGGACAAGACAATGAACAGCATTAAGTGTAAAACAAGTAAGATGGTTTCATAAATTAAAGAAAGGGTAGTTTGGGTATTTAGAAAACTTTAAACAGTTGGATGAGAAGAATCTTTTTTGAAATTAACTGATGGAATGCTAATGGAGGGGTGTCTTTGTCTAATAGCTAGAGTTCAGAGGGGGTCTTTGTCACTCACCCCATAGTACAAGGGGGTCTTCATAATTTACCCAAAAAAACTCTTAAGGTTTTCGAAAAACGGCCAAAACATGGACGATGGTCTAAAATCAAAGCTCCTATTGTACGTTGAAAAGGGTTTTGCTCATGTGATTGAACATAGAGGGACTATACCTGTTGATGGGCCAGGTAGTTTGACGGATAAGCTTAGGATTTCTCAAATAAGCTCGACCCAATAATATTATATATAATAAAAATATATATTAATAATATTTAATATATATTAGTTTTCAAACTATTATCAAATACCAATTTACAATTTGGGAAATAGGAATGAGCTTATTAGTCTATTAAATTACATTGTAGGTAGGACTTTCCATATCCAGACCGGGCCTTGAACTTTATATAAGGGAATATAAGATATAGGCCCAATGGTCAAGTTGGGCTCAAGCTCGAGCTTAGAAATTTTTTGTTAATAAAGACACAAAGTTTGGCCTGGCCCGGTTCTTGAACAAGTCTACTAAAGGCCATTTATATCTATATCTATGCTACTAGACCCTTGGCTTGTGAACCTTTTTGACTAAAATACCTCTATTTTTTAAGGTGGTCCCTCTCAATTGTGAAAGTAGAAATAATATTTTGGATATTACTTTTCAATGCATTTTCTTTGCATCATTAAGTCTCATATTTAAGGCATTAACTTCCATTCACATTGAATCCTAAATTTAAGGTATTTTATCTCTTGTCATTAAATTTCATTTATTAAATACATAAGTACTAATATTGGTAGTATAAAACCTCTATTTTTGAAATAAACTTAAAAACAAAACCAAATTTCTAAGTGGCAAGAAAGCATGTCAACCATTTGGGTCAAATAGGTGAATCCATGATGTCATAATTAAATACTAAACATTTAAAAATAGATAAAAATAGAAAAAATAAATAAATCTTTAAAAGATTTTGGACAAATCTCTAATATCATATATTTGTCATATTAAATGGAATTGAAATACAAAATTTAAAACTGATCCAAAAACAAAACCATTTTCCTCTCTAAGTGGTGGGCCAATGGTTCAACCCATGATGTCACAATTAAATAATAAGATTTTTCAAAAATAAAAATAAAAATGTCACATTTTTAATATTATATATTATTTCATGATATTAAAAAAAGGTAAGTGTGAT
Source organism: Nelumbo nucifera (assembly GCF_055504915.1). NCBI lineage: Eukaryota > Viridiplantae > Streptophyta > Magnoliopsida > Proteales > Nelumbonaceae > Nelumbo > Nelumbo nucifera. The sequence continues at coordinate 18,251,592 of NC_142652.1, read as the reverse complement.
AAACGAAAACTCTTTATTAATGGTGTAATAAAATACAAAATTAATTTAAAACCAAATGGCTTAATTTGTGAGGTTATAAATAAATAATAAGATTTTAAAAATATAGAGATATAAAAATAGAAAATTTGGCATATTTGTAATATTATATACCAATCATATTAAAGAATAAATCTGATGAATAAGACTTATTTTATGGGTAATGGAAATGGAACACAAAATTTAAAGTTGTATCGGAAGGGAAAATATTTTCCATTCGAGGTATGGATTAGGAATTAAATTGTCTAGGTTAACCCATTATGTCATAATTAAATAATTAAAAACTAAAAATAGATAGAAATGCAAAAAGCTATAAAAACATAAAAATTTTATAAAAAATTTTGAAGGCATCCCTAATATTATACATTCATCATATTATATAAAAATAAGTGTCATAAACAAGAATTATTTTTATTGATGTGGAAATGGAGTAATAATTTTAAAATTGACATAGAAATAAAACAATTTTCTATGTTATGTCAAACGGGCCAGTCCATGATGATAATTAAATAATAAAAATTTTAAATTAGATAGAAATATGAAAGATCATAGAAAATATAGAAATTCTATAAAAAACATCCAAACACATCTCTAATATTATTATTGTTATTATAATTATAATTATAATTATATATCTAATTGTGATGACAGGAAATGTAATTTGAATTATTACTTTCATCTCATTCAATTTCCTCTTGTTAAGACATATGTCAAAGGTATTAATTCCAATTTATCTTTCACTGAATCTTATTCTTGACTAAGATATCCCTATTTTTGAATTTGGTCCCTTTCTTACTGTGAAGACATAAAATGTAATTTAAGCTGCTACTTTTCACCATTCAATTTCCTCTCATTAAGTCTAAAATTTAAGGTATTAACTACCACACTCTCTCATCCAATCCTATATTTAAGTTATTTTTGTTTCACCAATAAATTATATCAGTTAAATCTATATCCACTACTTCTAACATTATAAAACCCATGGGTGCAAAAAAAGACATATAAAAACCATGTTCTTTAAAGCGGATGAAAAATGAAACCCTTATATTGGATTAACCCACAAAGTCATAGTTAAATAATAAAGTCTATATCATACCTATACTACTATAAAAGTATGAATGAGAGTGTGAAATGTTTTTTTAACTAAAACACTCCTATTTTTGAATTGGGCCCCTCTTTAATTATGAGGACAAAAAAGTAAATTGAACTACTATTTTTTACCTCATTCAATTCCCTATCATTAAATCTTATATTTAAGGTATTAATTCCAATTATCTTTTATTAAATCCAATTACTTACCATTTTTGTATTTGGTCCCTTTCTAATTGTAAGGGCGAAAAATATAATTTGAACTACTACTTTTCTTCTCTTTCAACTCTCTTACATTAAGTCTTATATTAAAGTTATTAACTCTCACACTCTCATCGAATTTTATATTTAAGCTATACTTTCTCTCACTAATAAATTCTATCAATTATATCTATATTTAATACTTTTAACAATATAAAACCCATGGGCATAAAGAAGCAATATAAAACCCATGCTTTTTAAAATTGACCCAAAAATGAAACCATTCATTTGTCTTAATGGCAAGTAAGCAATTCAACCATCCAGGTCAAATAGGTCAACCAATGAACTCATTGTTAAGTAATAAAATGTTTGAAAAAGAAATAAATTCAAAAAATATAAATAAATAAAAATTGAGCAATCTCTAACTTTTTATATTAATCATATTAAATAAAGATAACGAAAAAAACAAGAATTGTGTTTTATGATGATGGAAATGACTTACAAAATTTAAAACTAACCTAAAGATGAAATTGTTTTCCTATTTGGTAGGTCAACAATTCCACCTTTGGGATTAAATGTATTTGTTTGTTTTTTTGCTCTCCCCCTTCTTCTTCTCTCTCTATGTCTCCCCCTTTGTGTTCTTGATTGGCTTTGCTCTTTAAAAATTCTCAACTTCTCGGTTTTGCTCATCGACAATAATGGCTTTGCCCCATTCTTTTTTTCTCTCCTCTCTCTACCTTTGTTTCCCTTGATGTTTGTGGCTCACTTTGCTATTCCTAGCTCGGTTTTATAATATTATAACATAAAATTATAATATTATTAAATTATTATGAAATTAAAATTGTTATAATAATATTATTAATTATTATTCTTATAAATTATAATAGTATTGTTAATTAATAAAAAATAATCATAAAATAAGTACAATATAAAGTAATATGTGTTAAATAATTAAAATATACAAATAAGGCATTTGAAAATTAGTAAAAAGTATTTAAAATAATGAAAATGGTAAAAGAATTACTATATTTATAATTTATTAAACAACAATAAAAATAATTTAAATTAATAATTAATAAAAGTATAAATATTTTTGTGGGACAATGTGCGATTTTGCATTATAGATATCAATTAGGCTCACACGTGTCTAATTTATTACATACATCATGTAACAATCATACTTAGACAAAACTTACCAAATGGTTTTTCTATTTTTCTGTCTTTTGGGAAAATCTCTCAAAATCACATGTTATCAAATGGTCAAGATATTCCGAGCCCAGCTCCCAAAGCTTAGTAGGTCTTTTATTTATTTATTTAACAAACTTCCTGCCTACATTTTTTTTTGTGAAAAATAGTAGGTCTTTTAATCTATTGAAGTTTTGAATGATTTTGTTAGAAAGATTTGTGGAATGGTACTTTCTAAGTGAGGATTAACCTATAACCTAATAACTTAAAGTTATTGGGTAAGATGAGAATTGGGATATGCTCCTCACAAAGCGTACCTCACAACCCAGCCTACGGTGTTGGGAACATCTTCCCATGAATAACAACACATAGGACGAGAGATGTTTTCAATACATAGTGGGATGAGGCTATGAGATCTGTGCAAGGTGCACTCTATGAGGAGCAGATCCAGTCTCAAAAGATGATGTCCAATTCTTCTGTGTGAATTAATACCAACTCAAGGGCTCAAGGCCCAATCCTCAACTAGAAAAATCCTTTTTTAGGAAAACATCCAAACAATCCAATGGGCTTCAGATAGTACCACCTTAAGGCCCAATCTTCCTACGTGCTTTCAATGTTCAATAGTCCTTTTCATTTCTTTCTTTTATTTGAAATACTTCAATAATCTTTTTAGGATCATTTACTAAAACACTCCTATAATTTCTTTAATTTACTAAAACCTACCCTGTAGTTTGTACTTTACTAAAACATCTTATACAATTTTCAATTAATTTACTAGGGGGTGTTCTATAGTATGGATGAGAAATTGGTGGGTGTGGATTGGTACACACCACACCCTGTGGTAGGGACCAATCCACACCACACCACAATCCACAGTTATTCTGAACTATGGATAGATTGTGCTCACCGGACCGGTTCACACCCACAGTGGCGTTCTATAAGTGTGGTGTGGGACTACCAAACTTTTTGATTCCATGTATCTCATATACATTTTATGGGAAATCTACATAGTTGATCATAAATGTCTAATTTTTGCATTTTATATGGTAATTGAATTGAAAAAGAAGGCATCAATATGTAGAAAACAATTGCATTTTTAAATAATTAAAAAATATTATTTTAAATATAAAAAATAATAATAATAATATTTAATTATTATTTTATTGATAAAAATATTAAAAAATTAATATTTAAATAATGAAAAAAGAGTTGAGAAGGAGAATCGTCAAACTTGTGCTAGAATTAACATTAAAAAATATTATTTTGTTAATAAAATATTAAAAATTTAAAATTTAAAAATTATTAAAAGATTAAATAAAATGAGAGTAATTGGACCAATGTAATGCAGGTACGTTACACTAAAACCTTCCCACAAATTGTCTACACCATAGTGTGGACCATCCACGAGAAAATATTGGGGACGATAAATTTGGGTGTCGCCCATCCCTGTCCACGCTATTTTGTGTAGCAAAACGCCATATCTTATCATGGACAAGACCAAAACGGTCCCGTCCACGATATTTACACACTACCGAACACCACCTTAATCGACATTCCATAAGATGAAAATAGAAAATGATAGTTTTAACCTTAATATCCATTCAAATAAATTTAATCATAAGAAACTAAAATGAAAATATCAATTTTGCCCCTAGTAAAACATAGACAACCACTCTATTTTTCTCTATTTGGTCAATTTTATTTTCTATATAAAAAGTGTTAGGGGTACTATTGGAATAAATAACCATGGATCCATATCCTTGAACATTTTTCACTCAGTTTAGGGGTACTTTTGAAATAAACAACCATGGGTCCATGCCCTTTAACATTTTCTAATTACTTTAGGTGATCACGTTTCTATTTTCATATGGCAAAACAAATAGGTCTTAATGAAAAGTTGATTAAATGAACTAAGGCCCCATTCGCTTTTCGATAAGTTATTTATCCGGGTAAATTACATGGGTAAGTTTTTCCTAGGAACTAAGGCCCCATTCCTTTTTTTTTTTATTTTCCAAGTAAAAAAGGAAATGACCATTTTAACCGTTAAAATTCATTATTAAGAGGGCATTTTTGTCTCATTCAAGTGTTGGAAACTTCCCCCAAGTGGAAAAGTTATTTACCCACTGTAAAAATTCACGAAGTGATACCTGGGAAAAATTTTTTCCCACAAAATCCCATTGACCAACTTTCCCCTCTCTCAAAACCCTTAAGAGGGGGAAAGTTGGCCAATGGGATTTTAATTCTCATTGACCAAAAATCTCATGTTTTTTTTTTTTCAGATTTATGTGGGGACCAGGGAAAGTTTATTTTCCGGGGTATCACTTACTCATATCCTAGGTGGGTAAATAACTTTCTCACCTTAGGGAAAGTTGCCAACACTTGAAAGGGACAAAAATGCCCCTTGTAAATAATGGATTTTTATGGATAAAATGGACATTACCTTATTTACATGGAAAATAAAAGAACATGGGTAAATACACTTAAAAATACACCCCCTAAATGAAATTTCAGCATTGCTTGAAAGATAGATGTTATTGCCACAACGAATGGATTTTTGGATAGGTAGTGGAAGATGCCAGTTTGAATGCAGACGTTTGTAGGAGTCTTAAAATGGAATATTCCAGTGGCGATATCAAAAAACTACCCTCGCAATTCTTAAGATCTGCCATTTTAGAAAGTTTTCAAGCCAGAACCAGGGGCCAACCGTTGAGGATAAATATGCTCACAATAAGGTTGCCACGTGTCTTGCGTAGGTTCGTTTGCTTTTTTCACCCAGGATTTAGTCCGGACTCCGGAGCTGTCTGACTTGAAACAAAAGAAGAGAAAACTAACTTAATCCAACGACCGGTGGGAGGGACGAGGGAGTAGGAGAAGAAATCCGGAAGAAGCACCTAACCGCAAAGAAAGGAAAAATGTCTGCTACAGCTTCTTTGTGCTCGACGACTCTTCAATCCCAAATCAGTGGCTTTGGCGGCGGCCTTAAGCTTCGAAGATCATACCTCTCTCCTCCCAATTCGCTCACCTCGACAAGGTATCTTTCTTATCTCTTTTTCTCCTTTAATCTTTTATTTTTATTTTTATTTCTGGCTTTCTGTTTGATGGCTATTAGACTATTAGTTACTTAATTGGATCACTAGTTACATGTCTTCCTTCTTTTGTACTGATGAGATCAAAGCTATTAAAACGAATTTATGCAGCTCGGTCGTAATTTTTTATGGAGTGAATCGAGGAAGATATAAGTAATTCTTGTCCCATAAAACACTATACTTTGGAATTCTACAATTCCATACACGATTTGGCTTATAAATGCCGGGAAGTATCTTGAAGTTGTAGATTTACTCTTTTAAGGTATAAATAGGAATCGAGTGACTTAATTAAGGATGAAGAGGTTAAGGGAAGTTGGCTTCTTCTTTGAACATGAAAGGATTTTATGCAGGATGGGTATTGAAAGGAGGTTAGCTGAAGATGGACAGATTAGGATTTTGTTTAAAAATGAAGGAACTATGTCCTGCATATCCATAATTTGGATCTTCAAATTGCACCTTCCTTATTTGTAGTTAAGCCAAGATGAACTTAAATTTTCTAGCCTGGGCATGTTCTGAAAATGGGTGAAACAGTATGTTTAATAATCTCATTGCAATTGGGACTTAATTATGTATCAGTTTTGGGTATGCAATTTGATTCGATTGAAGTTTTACAACTCACTTAATTGCGATCATATGAGGGCCTTTGTAAAAGGTCATTACCGCCCAAACCTTTTTATTGCATAAAGTGGCAGCTATCAGACTCAAACCCATGTTCTCACACTAGTAATCTCAAGATTTTTCCATTGAGCCAAGCAATGCCCCCTATATGAGGGGCTTCAGAATTGAAGTGGAAAGTTGATTTTTATATGGTGTTTGGAAGATGTCTCATCTATTTCTTAATATGTCCAGTGATCTATAGAGTGCAATGCTATTACCATTATGCTAATTTCCTTTGTTCAAGTCCAGGAGGAAGTTTCAAACAACAGTGAAGGCAACTGCACGTGTTGACAAGTTCTCAAAAAGTGATATCATTGTTGCTCCATCTATTCTCTCTGCCAATTTTGCTACGTTGGGTGAACAGGTTTTCTTCTAACTATGCTTCAGGTGTCTAATTTGAAAGTTTCCTGATGTAATTAATGGGAATATGGAACTGCTTGAACTCCCAATGGGAATATGTTTCTTGTTTTACATAACTTCTCCGTTATGTGTATCTAACTTTTGCATCAGATGTAGAATCTCTCTGTCTCTGATACTAGATTTAGAATTTTTATGGTATAGAAGCTCTATGACTAGCATTTAGCATTTTTATGGTGATCTTTACCAGTCCCTTCTATATTGTTAGACTCTTTAAAAAAAAAGGAGGGGGTTTTCTCTGTGGGTTTTCAAATATTATTCTCATTTTAGGTAAAAGCAGTGGAGTTGGCGGGGTGTGATTGGATTCATGTTGATGTAATGGACGGACGCTTTGTTCCAAATATCACAATTGGACCCCTTGTAGTTGATGCGTTGAGGCCAGTGACAGATCTTCCACTGGATGTACATTTGGTATTGTTCCCTTTCCTTTAATAGCCTGAACTAGTTGGTGCATAGAGAAAGTCTAAAGCAGTATTTTTGTATTTTGTTGCATGAGTCCCATATTGATGTTGGATGGTCGTCAATGATGGCTAATTTGAAAGATAAACCTTGCAGATGATTGTTGAACCGGAGCAGCGGGTACCAGATTTTATCAAGGCTGGGGCTGACATTGTCAGTGTTCACTGTGAACAATCTTCCACTATCCATTTGCATCGAACACTTAATCAAGTAAGATTAACTCTGAATTTTTGATTATACAAGTGGGTCAAAATATTGTTTGGACTAGGGAGATAATATCAAATTTTCATTTTTGCTTCTTGATTCCTTTTAGTGAAAAGAAATAAAAAACTATATATCTAGATGAAAATGATACCATGCATAGTTCTGACCTATGACTTGAACTGCACACAATTGACTGCTGGACAATGTATATGCAATTAACAGGTCTGTGGGTGTTCTGACATTGGTAATGTGCATCAAGAGTCCAAAATCTGATGGAAAGAACCACCATTTGTTTATGGACAAGATGGATCATGACAAGTAGTTACCCACCTATAACTGGCTTTATGGGAAAGAAGATAGGTTGGCAAACTAGCTCTGTGTGTGTGTGTATGTTTCCCGTATCTCACCTCCAAAACACCCGTCTCCCTCTCAGCAGCTGCCACTTTACCTCTTCTTTTTGACCCCAGCACTTCTCCACTCAGGAAATCAGACTAGTACAGCTGGTTATCTGGTGCAGGTTTGCTCATGATCTATTCTTCTTGTGCACAAACCCAACCTGAAATTCCACTACAGTCCAAGACTTGGATTGGGAAGGTCGCAAAAGAGAACAATAGGATGTCATAATATCATAGTATTCAAACCCTTCAGTGCATTTGATATTTTTAGGTTCATAAACTATTTGTTTTCAAAAATGTCAAATCTAGTCTTTTGTTTAAGCGTATTGCTTCCCTATTACACAATCTTCATGTCATTTGATGTTGGGTTTAATCATCTAGACATGTGCAAAACATTCATTGTTAATCCCCTTAATCCTTGGTGATGAAAAGGAATTTTGTTGGTTGAAGATGCTGTTGAGTTCATTTGGGAAACTGTTTGCTTCTTTATTAGTAATGGTAAAGTTGACATTCCATTCAATGCATCTGCACATACAAATTGAATTAACATGTAGAAACCAATGAAACATAGTACATTATAAATAAATCCAGAAACTATAAACATTGATACATACAAATTGACGAATTATAAAGAAATAATAAACAAGCAACAAAATAATAAGATACAAATTCCTAAATGCAAATGGAATTTATATGTACACACATTAATAGGTTATAATTTATAATGAAAAAAGAAGTAAAAATAGAAGTACATAAAAGGGTCAGTACCCAATGTTGGTTCTAGCTATGTGGAACTGAAAACTGGGACCAAAATAACAATAATATAAATTGAATATATATTTAAACACAAGACATGTATTTTTTTTCTTTTTTTTTGGTTTTTTTATAAGCCCACAAGACATGTATTGTTTATGTAGTCATTTGGTGATATTGACCAAAATAACCATCCCTATACATGTTAAACTTTAAACTCCTATTAAAATTGTCTAGGATCACTAACTTTTGAGGCTTATGCTTCTTATAGCCTCAAACCTTGAGGCATGAGGTGTATACTCCATCTAACAAGGGTCTAACCCTCAAATCAGGACATTGAGTCTTAAGCCTAAATGCAGCCTTTGTGTGCCTTGCCTCAAGGCACACGCCCCAGTAAACCTTTTAGGATAATGCATTTAACTGCACAGGCCCTGATTTACTTGGACTGTAATGCATTTGCAGAAGGGAAAGGACAAGGAGAAAGCTAAGCCTTTTTCTGATTTTAATAAGAGGAAAAATGTATCTGATTTTTTTTTGGATATCAGTTTGTGAGAATAATATTCAATTGTTTTATTTATGCCATTATCTGAGTGGTGTTTATTTATTTATTCATTTGCTTCTTATTTTTCAGGTTAAGAGTCTAGGAGCTAAAGCTGGAGTGGTTCTAAATCCAGCTACCCCATTATCTACTATAGAATATGTTCTTGATGGTAAGATTTGTTTTGTAGTACCTTCAAGAACCCTTCAATAATGAACAGTGTTACCCTGGTTTCATAATGAAGTCTTATCATAATTTATTTCAGAAAGTTACTTTGTTTAACTTCCTGTTTGTCTGTTTTGTTTATCTTTGTGATGGGTGATATTAGCTCAAACAATGGGGAATTCCTTCATCCATAACTTGAAGTGGCTATAAATGACTTGAATTAAGAAAAAATTGACAAATAGTATTCACTCCTTGAGTAGTTTCCAATTAAAACACTCTCATCTTCCTGACTCTGTTTTCTTAACAATCCTCTTACCCCTATCTGCCTTTTTGGCTTCATGTTTGATTGTCTATCTATCCTTCTTTCTATCTAACCACATTGTCTGAGACAAAACACATGCTCTATGTATCTATCTATCTAATTATCTACCTACATCACATGCAACAGTCTATATGCTTTCTGCCTGTCAAGAACTGAGAAAGATGATCTACATAAAAGTTTTGACTAAGGCCTTGGAGCTCTCAATTGTATCTCAAAAGTTATTCTTGGTTTAATGTGTTTACTTTATCATATTATAATTTTTAGGTTTAATTATAAAATGGACATGAAAATGACCAGATTATCGTCTCATGTTGGCAGTGGTTGATCTAGTATTGATTATGTCAGTAAACCCTGGATTTGGTGGGCAGAGTTTTATTGAAAGCCAAGTTAAGAAAATCTCTGAATTGAGAAGAATGTGCGCCGAGAAGGTGAATAACAAGAGATGGGATTTGAATTATACTTGTCTATTATGCAAACTTACTTTATCCGTAGGATGATATTTTGGACTTGTACCTTTGCAGGGTGTGAATCCATGGATTGAAGTTGATGGTGGAGTTGGTCCAGCAAATGCATATAAGGTGCTCCAATGAGATTTTCTGTGCTTTTTGTGTATGGTTTTGCTTGAATGGAGATATGATCCTAGATAGATAGTGTTGCAATTTTTTTATGTTCTGCATGACAAGTTGTTATACATGAGGTCATGCTTTCAAGTCCAGCTAACTCTCCAGAAAATAAAAGGGAACTCCAAATTGTTGGGATCTGGATCTGATTATGATGCTTGAAGTGTGAATATATTCATACAACAAAAAAAGGCCAATTACATGCGTTATGTTTGTGCCTTGAATTCTCTGTGGTGACCTGCTTCATGAATCCGCTCCAAAATAATTTGAGAAAAACCTGAAGGCGAAATTTTATGGACCCGATCCATTTTCAGCTCATAGGTCCGAACTGAATACGAAGAGTTATGTATTTCGGGGGTTTTCTCTCTTGTACACTTAGTCTTTGTCTTATGAGAGAAGAGTGAGACATTGAGTGTATTTGGGGTTTAGGGTTTTCTGTGAGTGAGGTTGTGAGTGCACAACTCTGTATTTCTTCTCCATTTCTGACTACATAGTGGATTTCTGCTCCTCCTTTGCCCGTGAACGTAGGCTATAAGCCGAACCACATAAATCTGTGTGTTCTCTGTGCTCATTTCTCTTTGTCTCTGTTTTACTTTCATTTTGGGTGCCATTCAAATCTGCTTTTCTTGGGTTTTTCGCAACAACATTACCAAATCAAATGTCAAGTTGTCAGGCTCTAAGAGGCAGCAGATCTACTTTTTTTTTTCTATATCTTATGCTTAGATGCATTTTTATCTAGGCTTCATTCCATGCTTTAATCTATTATAAACCATGACTTATCTGTGACTTTTGTTATATTCTGACAGGTTATTGAAGCTGGAGCGAATGCATTGGTTGCTGGTTCTGCTGTCTTTGGAGCTAAAGATTATGCTGAAGGTATTGATCCATTATTCCTTGCCAAAATTTTCACATAGACATTTACTTAATCTGTTTTCCTGCTTTCTGCTAATGGCTTTAAAAACTTCAGAGGTCTACCTGCCTATTTACATGCATAAAATGTTATTATTGCATGCAGCTATAAGAGGGATCAAGACCAGCAAAAGGCCCCTAGCAGTTGCGGCATGAAGTATTTATTGTTCCAAAGATTGGGTCCTATACAAAGTTAGTTCCACATTCTTCACTTCCATGTATGTTTCCTTGTTAATGTGCCCAACAACTCCATGGATTTTGTGAATTGAATGCTTCAGTTTCAAAATATGACATAGTCATTTTCATATGCAGTATGGCCTTTGGTAAACATGTTAAAAGAAAAAATGAAATCTGATGACAATATCTGTCATTTAGTGCTGTAAACAGACATGTTTTTCTTAGAAAGAAAAACTGCTCTTTCAGCATATGCTTGTCATTATTCATTATTTACATTACTAGTGTAACAGGGGTTTATGGTTTATATGATTAGATATATTCATGCCAATTTAAATATGTGGGCATCTGATGTGGTTTTTTTTTCGCAATGTCAAATTCATACCAAGTAAAATTAAGAGAAAGGAAAAATGTGAAGTAAATAGTGTAGCATTCAATTTAATGAGTAGTAATGTTCCATGTACAGAACATAATATGCATGTTTTCAAGGGCCTCACTAGAGATAATATTCCAAAGAGAGGAACATTTAATAAATTGACTTCTCAAAGTATGATATCATAAAATAAGCAAAACCTCTTCCTCAAGGGTCCTTTCTGTTGGTTATATACACATGGTTGATACTTCATCAATATGGGAGGAAAAAAAAGAAGAAAAAAAATGGTTGAGTGATACTTTGATAACTGTTTGCAGTGGCTTCTCATTAGCAATGTTGCATTATGGTTCAACAGAAGGAGGCATTGCTTGGTTAGTGGTAAAATCTCAGGCTAGCAAGCATGAGAACATGGGTTCAAGTTTGACAGTGGCCACTAGGACTGTATCCAGTCTACCACTCCCAAAACCCTGGATCTGTTACCAGCATTGGTAATGGCCTTTCTATTAGGGTCCAGACAGACTGTTTAGCCATTTAGGTGGATATATACAGCTTCAACCTGTTTTGTTAAAATTTTGTGAAGAGTTTGGAGAGTTCATCTGCTTTAAATTGTTCCTCCTTGATTAGTTATTCAAAATTTTGTACCCATGTTTCTTTTTCTTTTTCTTTTTGGGTTGCTTGGTGTGGGAGTTGATCATTGAGTGTGGAGTTTCCATCTTAGTATATTTAGTAGTTAGAGGTGTGGCAGTACAGGAATTTTACAAGCTGATGCAATTGAGATAGAATGGATCCCTGCATTTGTTGATATATGAATGGCAGGGAAGCTGTTACACTTGTAAACATGGTGGTCTGAATCCAGTAGTCATCCGTTTGAAATGGGGATAGAAGAGTACGGGGTCCTGGCTACAAAGTTAAATCTTTCTTCCTTAAATTATTTTGTTGGATTTTTTGGGGATAGGGAGCGTTATTTTAGGGTTGAAACTTGGGTTATGGGCCTGGCCTGGAAGCCCAGGCCTGGTGGATTGCAAAATCTTCATATTGGGTGCCTGACTTGCACCCCTAGTCTTTTTCTCGGAGGTGTGTAAGCACCATATTTTCCAAACATGATCCTTATATAGATGATAGTAGTTGAACAAATTTTTACAATTGGTCATCTGATATCTTGACAGGTAGGCGTGCTAGATTTTTCTCACACTTCTATCAGATAGTGAAATGATCTATTGCTTTCTATTACTTTGCTGGTATTTGTTGAAGATTTGGTGGCAAATTATTACTTTTTTTGGGAAATATTGGGCGATTTCCTGTAATTTACAGAATCAGAGATGCTTGTTCATGCATGCTAGGACCACATTCGCTGATAACCTTGTAGAAGTTGTCATGGTATATGTTTTAATTCATTTTTTGATTTTAATATATTTTCTTTTGTAGATGGAACTTGGAATTTTTATTTGCACATCAATGCAAGGTTTATCCTTTTGCCAAAAATAAAAAAAAAAAATGTTGCAAAATTGAAAATAGGGCACAAGCTTTACAGGTCAAGAAAAAGAACACCTTACTTCATTCTAATTTTACCTAACTAAAATTATGTTCTTTTCACAGATCTCTTAATATTGTATTGTGTGTATTCATACTTATCGCTATACTTGCACAGCATTGCATCAAGCTAGCAACTTATGTAAATATTTGAGGTCGTTACCAAATATAAAAAGAAAAAATTTCTGCATTGCTTATTCTTCATATATTGTGCTAACGGAGGCATAGTTGCATATTATAGAGAAGGCAGGCTTAATGTCCCATTTGGCCAGATGCTCCAGCTAATGTATATATAATTCTCTTCATGTTTGCAGATATTATTTCACAGAAGGCTGAACTAAGCAGAACTCTACTAGCTGATATCAGCAATCTTTTTCCATTATATTTCTGTGATCTTCTCAAAAAACAACAAAGAATCCAGCTTGGTATTTGGTTAGGGTAGCATATCTTGTATAGGAAATTAATTGAAGTAAATTGTGATTGCTTTTCTGTTTAAGAAGTCATTTGTCTAATTTTATGTTTAATGATTCCATCTCCCCCCCCCCCCCCCTAATAGGAAGGTTTTTGGCATGGCTGTGTTTCACAACCACTGTGTTCATACTTTCTTCCCCTTTAATATTAGGCTGCGGTTTTTTAATCGATCAGCATCACCATTCACAGTTTAAGCTTTAGACGTAGCCCCATCTCATACTCATTCTGGAGCACAACTGCATGCAGAGCACCACCTTGGCTGCCCCTCTCTGTCGCATTATGAAACTCTAGTAATATTTGCCTTTCTGATTCTATAATAAAATAAAAAAAAAGGCTTATTAACTGTCATTTCTATGCCAAGGCATAAATTTACAGCCAAGCCTGTGAGTGGAGTCATTTGAAAAGGAGAAAAGAAAAACCCAATAACTACTCATCCAGTTCTTCTGTCGTTCTGAGACGGACACCTGTGTAATGATTCTGCAATATCACCTTGGGGTGTTAAAACTTAAAAGGCTTTAGTTATCTGGGAGACGGTTGGGCCTCGTTTCTGCTATTCTACCAACTCTTAGTTTCTGTCTTTCCCCCCATTGTCCCTGTGAACGCCCAAATGATCCTATTACCATCCGTTATGAATTTATTCAATTTTTATGATTTGTCGTAATACATTGCAAGTGACATAAGTCACAAGTTCGAGCAATGTCTAAACAGAGAAATTTGTTTTGTTGTACCGCTTACAAATGTACCTTACATATTCAATTCTACAAGCTTTGCTTTTGGTTCTGTGTGTTGTTGTGTTTAATTTTTAAGGATTTTGCCACGGAAAATAGTAAAGATTTGCTTGTGGGCTTTCTGTATTCAGTCTTCCTACTCATCCCTGTCTTCGTCCTCGTCATAACTGAAGGGGAGTGGTACTGATTTGAAAGCACGATATTTTCCAACATTGTTCAAGTGCTCATTCTCCAACCTGAACAGAGGAAATTCTAATTATCATCAGAGAAACAGAACGAACAGCATATGGAAGAAAATGGTTCCTTTTCCTTGCCTACAAAAGGTTCCTAGTGAAGGAAACTTTCTTTGCTTTTCTCAGCTATGCTCAGAAAGGCAAGAGTAAGATTTCAAGGGATAATCTTAATTAACTGAAGCGTTTAACTGTAAGACATACCTGAAGAAATTCCATATGCCACGACGAATGATCTCTAAGCTGGCAAAGATTGCAACTAAGGCTTCTCTGTGTAAGAAAGGCACCTTCAGAGGCAACACAGTTTGCAGCCACGCAAATCTCAGCAGCACATTCAATATCTGCAATTAGTATGTGTGGAAATATGTAAAAGATCGATCATACTAGACTAAGACTGGGAAGTGGGAAATCAATCAAAATGCTATATAGTTGCTAGATGATGCTGCGGTACATACCATGGCTCCAAAATAAACACCTTGCCGTGAGATGAGAAGCTTGTCTCTCAACCATGGGTTCTTCGAGCGACGTTGCAGAAGCCCCCAATCAAAAACCAGGTCCCAGTATGTACTCACAATTGCTGAGACGATTGAAGTGGCCACAGCCATGATTCTCCAAGTCATTCCTTCTGAAAGGCTGTAAGCTGTTCTCATGACAACAGCTAGAACAGTTGAGAAGTACTTCAGGGCGTTGTATCCTTGCATTCGGTCCTTTTCTTCAATCCAGCGCCGGATGCACTAATATTAAATGAAAACACCTTATATCTCGAGTTTCAAGTGCCAGAATTGAAGATGGATCAACATGGAGCTTCAATGCAATTAATGAAGGTAGCTGGAGTACTGAAACCAGTACCTACCTGAAGGCAGCGGCACCAATATGGAATCACGGCGACAATGTAAAGGAAAACTTTATAAATTTCACTTTGTTTGCAAGCGTTTCGTCGGTGTTTGTAGTCTCCCCAGATATAGTAGCAGAGATAGAATTGCAGGCTTCTGATAGCTTGGACCTGTAATAGAACAATAACAAGCATTTGTTGGTCAGATTCAAACAAACTGGATTACGGGTACAAAGCATCTAATATGGGTCTTCACCTCACCTGGCTAGTAAGCTGGTCTGCCAAGAAGAAATCTGGGAGGGTGACCTGTAATTAAATTAATTAAGGATAACATGCATGTAAATAAATATATAATTTTCTCGATCTGCAATTTCGTCATCCATCATGTCCCTGAAGAATTTCTCTTCAGCAATTAAGCCAGCATTACCTTGTAGAGAGGAGCACACAGGCAGTGGAATGCACACCTAAGTAGGAAGAAGCGGCTTGATCGATATATGATGTTGAATGGGCAGAATGCTATGACAAGTAGAAGCTGCACTGAGAAGGATTATTAGTCAAATGCAGACTCTTTGTAATTCTAATTAAAGCTTCATCACCAACAGATCTAATGGGAAGAAGTTGATGGGTGAGCCCAGGAATCATACAATAACTAGTCCCAGTGGCAGTAGTTCACTGTTGCCGTAGTCCTTTGTTTCTTGATCCATCTCCATGTCCAGGTTTGAGATCACAGTGCCAAGTGCAAGAACTGCAAGACCAAAGGCGAGGAGCAAGACTTCTCGATAACCCAACTCGGTTCCTTGCTTCAAACCAAATATGAATGAATAATTGACTCGGTATCGCGTCCAGAAGTGTATATTCCCGGCGTACATGACCATATGTAGGAATATGAATCCAAACAAGCTGCAGGTATCAAGCATGCTTGCTCAAAATTGTGAAATCTTCCAATTATATATGTAACAGGCTTAGATTGTTTCCTGCATCAATTCGACCTTGCTTTTACAGTATTTAAGTAACTACGTGGTCTTTCTGGCTAGCTACAGAAAGGAGAAAAGCTATACTGCAGGCTACTTTCTCAAATTCAGAGCTTTGTGAATCATCCATACTTATGGGTATCCATGATTCATTCATACTCAATAACTACAGTAGTGGAATTAGTGATGAGGGACACGAGGAGATATCTCTGATTAATTAGCTGACCTGTATAGTGGAAACATGTTATCCATGTACTGAGTACCCTCTTTCTTTTCTATGATATGCCTGAGACGTATAATGATAGCAATGGCTACTATGAGAGCCGTTACACAGCCGCTAAGATAACCTGATCAATTACCACAAGATTCAATTTATCAGTTACATTCATATTGATAATTGATTGATTGAAATGTGAAATGGGTCCCTAAGTCTTTGTTTGGTTTGATACAAAATAAGAGAGAAACTAATAGACAACTTTTCAGCCTAAGGGATCGATCTCCCTTAATTTTCACCTTTGTTTTTTTTTTTTTTTTCTTTTACATTAGAGCATTAATTAAGCAGGTCGAAGGTAAAATTAACAAACCAACTCATTTCCTCTCATAGAAGTAGGTAGTAATTACATACCCACAGAAAAGGTTACTCTATGCCTTTCTGGCTTTGCCTTGGGTCTCAAGATGTTCATGCCTCTACTGCGGTTGGAGTTTGCGAAGTGCTTGATGAATGTAGCTTCCACCCTCTCCATGAGCTTAGACACCTGTGAGGAGCGAGAGAACATACAAGCCAATGAATGACAATTAATTATGAGCCAACGGATTCATCAGAAGAAGAATTGATACGTGGTACGTGGTACTTGCCTCATCAGAGTTGCCGAGGTAGGAGTTATCAAGCACTTTCATGTAAGCTCCTGATGCACTTCGTGAGGTCACCTATATTATTGAAGTGTACGTATAAGAGATCAACAGGTCGATCATTTGAAATACTTAAATATAAATTTTGGGTTTTATATATATAAAGTGGAGATATGATCACCTTGTCAAATTTCTTCATGATCTTTGAGAAGGCCAAAAGATTGATAAAGCTGGTTCATTCAGTACTAAAGAAATTAGATGGTTAATTTGCAAAACTAAAAGATAATAAGGCACCCGGCCCACAACGGTGGAAGATGTCTAGAAATTGTCACCTGTAGCTCTTGAGGAGTCGAAGTTTATGATAAAACTCAACAAAAACCCGCTTCAGTTGTTCCTGAATTCTCTTGAGCTCCCGTTTTCTGAAATTCAACTCTGAACCTTTGGAGAGTTTGATGACGCCTTTTAACATGGACACAGGAGACTCCAGTGGGTTGATGATCTTCACCTGGTTAAGGACATCTAGTGGAGCTGGTCTATTAGCTTTGACAATACTGTTCGGCTTCTTTTTATGGATAACATGATGGATAATTTTGGTTTGGCTGATGATGTCAGCTGTTTCCTCAACCTCAACCAACTCTTCTGATGAACTTCCTCTGTTACTAGCTTCAGCTTCTTCTATGACATCCATGTGCCTTGCTGCAAGTTCATTATTATCTGGTTATTATAAATTCCAAATTAATTGAATATCAATTGAATTGAATAATCTCTCTCTCTCTATGTATCTATTTATTTATCTATCTATCTCTCTAAATGATGAAACGGATCAACAATCATTCATGCAGATATACAAATTAATATTGGACAAATTAAAAACTTTTAACTGGCCTTAAGCCCCTTAACTCAAAATTCTGAAGTTTTCAAACCGTCGTTGCCGTTGAACTGTTTGAAATGCCACTTGGTGTCGATTGATTCCGGTCTGGGTTAATCCCAAACCTAAGAATGACTTGATTTGACCCAGGTGGTTCAACGGTCGACCCATTTGACTTGTACAACGGGTGAGTGACGGGTTACAGATTATATGCATATAAGGTAAGAAAACTTTTAATGGCCATAATTTTGTGTTTAGTGGTCAAGTTTGGATGATTTATATTTTTTGTTTTTAGGTAACCTTTGCAATCTATGCATTGGGGTGCCTTGGCCAACTATTTTTCTCAAAATATGCTTTTTTCGTCCGGAATCTTAATTTTTATTTTTAGTATAAAAAAGTTAAATTAAAACTTATACATGCACGAGAATGTCCTCAATTAATGCATGGCTGGATGTGGTGTAGGAATAAACCCCAATTCATACACATACAATGATCTGTCATGGACTCATGGGCTGACCTGCAACATGGAGGGTAAACAGTAAAGCCTCTAGGTCTGTTTTTCAAAAACTGCTCTAATAAAAAATCTGATGATGCCAGATTAAAACGGGAAATTCATTTAATAAGGTGTTCAAAATATTGATACACCCCAATACTTTCAAAGTGATGAATTGATATATATATATATATATATTTTTTCAAAATATCAGTTTTAGACATATTTTTCTATTATTTAATTAAAAAAAAAACAGCTTTAAATGTGTATCCAAAATCCAAAGATCCGATCCGGATCAGGTAAGCATGTACAACGTTGCAAGTACGATGAATGAACATTTGGGAAATTCCAAATTTTTTGACACCTGTCCTTAAAATACCTCCAACATATTCTTGAAAAAGATTATGGAGTTTTTATTGTTCAGATGTCAGAATATATTTATCAAGTACTCGTTAAATTTGAACATTGTATATTAGATCTACTATATCTAAAATTTGAACCTTGTATTTTTATTAGATGGCGAAGTCATTGTTATGAACTGCGTTGGTTCAAGGCTGAAGCTACGTTCTTTACCCCGAAAAATAAAGAGGTTGGAGCTACATCGCTGTTGCAAGGGCCCCTTGGCCCTTACTTGCCATAGCGAGAAACATACAGCAGCAAAGGTTAATTACGACGGTTGCAGAGTAGTAATTAAATGCTCTCACCTAAACCACCAATATACTTGACTAGCTTGTTCCACCGAATGGGCATCGATTAAAGTGTAAATAGTGACTCATCGACCGACCAGAATGCGAGTTAGCTTCCCTCCGGCAGCTATCGAACGGGTCCCGGTTTGAATTCACAAATGGCAAACCCACAAGTCAGACAATTGGTACTTAAAATAACTGACACCTAGGGGAGGGAGGATTTTTTTTCTTGGGTAGCCACAATATAGGAAGTACATTTGGTAAACACTTTGACAACTGTTAAAAGTTATTTTTATCTTTTTCAATGTAATTGAGGGTATTTCAAAGGAACAGGTGTTAAAAAAATTCAAAGTATAATTATTTAGATCCAAACAACATCCACATTATATGTTTATGCGCATATAGATATTTTACACGTAATAGGAAGTGCATGAAAAAGTGTAGGTGACCCGGGTCGTATAGTAATGCTGATTGTCATCAGCAGATCCGAACTCGAGCCACCGATCTTTCTTTGTCTGGTCCGCGAATAGAGGTTGTGTTTCTTGTTTTTTCATCACAGGACCCACCATATATACGAAGTCTCAAGTCTGTACGATAATATTAAATTGTAGTAATTACTACTAACCTGCAGCAGTAGTGGTTCTTCTAGCACCGGAGGGACTGGAGGCTGTGACAGTAGCGGCGGAGGTAGCGACATCTGAAGCAAGACGACTGATCTCGGCGGTTTCGTCCAACCCCAGCGACAGCGTGGGCTTCTCCACTTTAATCCGAAATGCTATAAACGCTTCCATCTGTTTATTCAACATGGCGGCCTCTTTCAACATCCCCTCCGTTTTAGACCTGCAAAACTTGTTCACTTTGTTCAACTCGTCATCAAGCCTCCTCAAGAACACCAGCTCGTACTCTCCTCCTTCGTCGGACAGCTTGCAAAAATCAGTCCGGTAGCACCCCTCGGATCCCTCTCCCTGCGCTGCCTTCACAAGTATCACATGGTCCTGATGATCAATATTATTGTCTTCTCGGTTGGGGGAGATCTTCACACCATGGTGCCTCTGCGTTAGCCCGCTGAACGCCCTGTACAAAGACATCTTTCGCTTTAGGAGGGAAGCCGATGTAGCCCCCGCTGGCGACTTGTTTCTTTGCTTGAAGCGTTGGATATCTTTGAGTAGGGACTTGAGATAGTTGTAGTCCATGTAGGCTTCCTGCCACTCCGGCACCATCTGTGAAGCAAATTCCTTGCCGAACTTCATCTTTCCTTCTTTTTTTTCTTTCGCCGGTCGAATAAGGGGTAGGAGTGTAGGACCGTAGGATGGATGGTAGAAACTCTTTAATTAACACAATTTATATATATGGAGGCTTGACACTTATATCTTTTTTGCGGTCTAAAATTACTAACAAGATTGCTACGTATAACACAAGTTTCTCTATATTCAAAAATTATAGCAATGGCATGTATAAAACAAATCTTTTTATATATAATTGACTCAATGGCATTCAAAAATTATACTAGTGCCACATACAATTATTTAATATTATAACATCCTATAAAATCTTCTATTTTCTATCTCAACTTTTATTTATTCATTTATTTATTTTATTATTATTATTATTTAAACATTTATTTATTTATTTTACTAAGTGATTTATTTATTTGGAAATAATTTATTAACAAATTATTCTCTCCCCTTGAGCCTAATATTTAGTATTATCAATGGATGATGTGGTTCGAGATAGCCTATACCAATCCCACCTCAATAGACATTTTTTTTAATTTATTTATTTTATTTAACAAAAATTAGGGCTAAACCAATGGGTTGTGTCTATCTTAATGGAGATAAATTGATCGAACACAATTATATATATATATATATATATATATATATATATTACCAGTCAAGTAGTACAACAGCTGTATCTTATCTTATAGCCCGGCGCGACGGGTCACCTTTTGAATTCAGTAGATAGAAGAAACAATTAGATAGATAAGGAGTAGGTGGGTGAGTGAGTCCTCACTGACCTGAGCGAGGACCTAGCAGTCCTCACTGACCTGACCTGAGGCGTATATATATACATATATATATATGATCAATGGGTATTATGTGCATCATATTTTGTCTCTACCTTTGGAGCTTTTATCTTGAAATTAGCTTTTGTTGATGTCGTTGCTTTAGAAAATGGTGATATATCAACGTTATATAAGAAAAAAATGGTGCTCTAGGAAACGCCAATATGTTTGAAACTATTTTTTCATAAAAAACATTGCTCCAAGCCATACCTTAGAAATTGAAAAGGCGTGGGTTGGAGCAAGGGCGAATTTGACATTTTCTCAGATTTAGAGCACTGGTACCAGTGTTGAAAACAGATTAAGAGCACTAGTACCAAACAGAAAGTGTTATTGTTGCTCTAAAAAACATCCTACCTGGTAACAATGTTTCCAAACAAAAAAAAGCACCACTTTCTCAAAAATGGTGCTTCCAACATCTGCAGCATCGATGCCAAATATATACTTAATGAACCGAATAGTATGTTTAATGTCTCCCTCATTTACACCAAAAAAAGAGGCTAATATATAATAGTGGTATGTGTATATATCTTAGGTAGGGTTCATAAATGCCAAACATAAATGTCAGTTGCTGCCATGCTAAACCAACCATATTAATTGATTTGGGCTTGGAATGTCAACCGACAATATAAATTAGGGAAGATTCCATATTAGTACCCTATACTTTGGATCTAATGCCACTTTGGTCCTCAAAACGTGCCAATCTAGTACTTGCCATTAACCTGGCCGTTAACCAGCCATTAAATGCCATTTGAAAAACAAAAATGCCCTTCTAATGTCATCTAAGTCTCTTTATCAACTATCCAAACATTGACAAAAGATAAACAATCCCAAATCCTTGCATCTTTTGTTCAAGAAAGTTGAGGTCACCAGAATGCCCACTAAGATGTAACCCCAACTTTCTTGAATAGAAGAGGCAAGGATTTGAGACTTTCATTTTTATCAACATGGAGATAGTTGATAAAGAAAATTAGATGACACTCAAAGGGCATTTATGTCTTTTCAAATATCACTTAACAGCTGATAGATTGGTTAATGACAAGTACTAGATTGACACATTTTGAAAGTTTGGGTACTAAATTGTCATGTTTTAAAGTTCAGGGACCAAAGTGGCACTAGGCCCAAAGTAAAGGATACTAATAAGGAAATTTCCCTATAAATTATTATTTATAAACAATTAACCATGTCAATGGATAGGGTTAAATGGTGAATCCAACTTGACCCAACTTTATAGGGCTGTGGTAGGGTCAAGTATATTCAGCTTTAAGATCTGGTTAAGGTTATGATTCTTTGACCTGAGTCAAGTTCAGGTTTTGGTTGATCCCCTTAGCCAGATCATGATACCCCTGCATGTATGCAAAGTATTTTTATAACTTTTTGACTTCTAAATAGTTTTAAAAGCTAGGATTTCTTTACATCTTGGTTTTGTTTTTTAGGGTAAAATACAAAAACCTCCCCTAAAGTCTCTGGCAATCATAAAACTCTCCCCCTCTAGTTTCATTTTAATAAATACCTCCCCTGAACTTTTGAGAAACTCGGCAAAACCTCCCTTCCGTCACCTTTTCAGACGAAAACGTTAAACTAGTGTAGCAGTTTCTTCTAAATACCCATTCTACCCTTTTAAGCAACCCGCGTAGTAGAAAATCAGCTGGATTGACAAATTAACCCCCGGGCATGTAACCGATAGAACCAAAATATTTGAGTGCCCAAGACGCACTGCCGCTATATATCGGGCACCCATCCGATAACACCACCAACTTATTGAACATCTGGTACAACCAGCTCGATGGCTGATGTATCGTCGTCACCACCGTTCTCCTGCCTCTTGCAAGCCCCTGCAATGTTGCCACGATACGCTGAGCAGTGATGGAATCGAGCCCCGACGTGGGTTCACCCAACAATAACAGACTCGGGTTCACCAGCATCTCTTGCCCGATACTGACCAGCTTGTAGGTGATGCTACCGGAGAACTTCCCCGACATAGGTTAGCGTCTCCAGCACGGTGCAGTGGGGATACAGTACGTCATCTTGTGACACAAACCTACGCTTTATGGGGCCAGAGAAGGTCTACCCGTTGTAGGTGATGCTGCTGGAGAACTTCCCCAGAAGCCTGCCTACCAAGGCCATCAAGAGCATCGTTTTCCTGCTACCGGATGGGCTGAGCATTGCTAGGAGGTCGCCCGGTCAAACAACCCCAGCAACGCCGTTGAGTATGGTGCGTTCAGCAGGCTTGGGTTCCGGTGCAGAAAACCAACATTCTCCGGACTTCTCCATCTTTATACTGTAACTCACATCTTCAAACTGCAAAGAACGAATGCATGTACGATGAAATTAAAATTCAACGATACATATTTAACTTGAGAGCACGAAGAGCATAAGCTTCATCTGATTACATTGAGTGTGATAGGGCGCAACGACCCATGTAGTAGTGAGCACTAGCGGCTGCCTATAGCTGCTCAGGCATCTGATCCTCCAAAGACGGGTTGACATTACTGGACAAAGCAGGTAGCTCAGAGCGTGGCATGCCCATGATATTGTCCGAGCTGCAGTTCACAACGGGGACATTATTGTTAGATCCATTAGTACTGATTCCAAGCTCTTGCTTAAGGGGACGCATCTTCTTGTCTAGAGTAGTCTAGAGAGAAGGTGACCGAGAAAAGAAATTAAATGGGTTTAGAAGACGAAGATGAAGTAAGGTTCCAACCCTTTATATATGTAGACGGACGGAGAGAGAGAAAGACGTTTCAGAGGTCATGGACGTTTCAGCTCTTCCAAACCATTGCAAACAGCAGGTACGAGGCTAAACGTCTTTTCTACTGTGAAAAAACGAAGATTTAACAAAAAAAGTAAAAAGCACTCAAAAAACTAATTTGGTCAGCGCATGATCCGTTTGATAGTTTGGGAGAAGAAGACGACCTATGCGGGTCACTAAGACCTGTTTTCGAAAAGCTTGAATACGAAATGATGGGTCCAACCGATCCGGTCCGTACAACCAAACCTGTACATCATACGGGTTTAATCCGTGTATTACACGAGTTGCTTAAAAGGGTAGAATGGGTATTTAGGAGAAACTGCTACATCAGTTTAATGTTTTTTGTTTGGAAAGGTGATGGAAGGGAGATTTTTGTCAAGCTTCTCAAAAGTTCAGGGAAGAATATTTATTAAAATAAAACTAGTGGGGAGGTTTTTATGATTATCAAAAATTTCAGGAGAGGTTTTTGTATTTTACTCTTTTTTTATTAAAAATATGACTCCTTAAAATCTAAAAGACAAATTACTAATAAAAAAATACAATTGAAATAATAGGGATTGTATTGAATCGATATTGAGTCAGATTGGATTAGAATATAATTGATGCAAACCTGTACTAAACCTGACCTATTGACATCCCTAAATGCCTGGTTGGGGTCCATTTAATTTGCATGAAATTTGAAAAAAAAAAAAATAATTGTGGAGGTGGTGTAGACTTTTTTGTGGTTCAATTGGTTCTACTGCATCACGGTCAGACCTTCTGAATAATGTTCATTTGGTTTGGAGTGTTACGCAATCTGAGATAGACCATCCACTGATGGTTCTGATCTATAAATAATGTCGAACTTCATCTATAGAAAATTATTCTGGTTTATCCACCCAACAGTCGATTAAACGTCGTTGTACCTTTTTCTGTTTTCCTTTTTTTTTTCTAATATAATTAATGTAGGGCACCCTAAATAATATATGAACCCGGATTTCTGTAAGTTCATCCGGTCGCAATATTTTACATTTGACCCTGGGAATCCGTATCTTCTATCCATATGCAAATTTGATATATTTTTACGGAAAAGTACACTGTAGTTCTGCAGAATTTTGAAATTACAGCCCCTTAGTAGCCCTATCCATAAATCGTATTTTGTTCATTAATTTGATATCAATCTATGGTTAGGATTTATCCTACCTGTATGATGGGATTAAGAATTTTGAGTGGCTGAACAGTCATTCTTTCTATATTTTTGGGGCTATGGTGTCTTGTAGATAGTGTCTTATTATAGCAGATCCTGACTTGGTATTTATAAGGATGCGGTGTAGTCTAAATTTTGTCAAATAACACCTTAGGTGGTATGGGTAGAAAAAAATAAAAGAAAAATAGTTTAGGGTTCATTTATTTAGTAGAAATGGAGGTTTGAAATTGGAATTAGAATGGTTATCGGGTGAAATCAGAATTCTGTTCTTATTCTTGGTGGAATGGCATTCCCCTATTTAAGGGAATGAACATCCTCTTTTCCTCTTTTTGGGATGAGAATCCATTCCAACTAATCTTCATTCCAATCCAATTCTTACTACAGAATAGGTGATCATTCTGATTCAGAGGGATTTTGATTTTGGTTCTGTTTATAAAACAAACAGATCCTTGGTGGATTCCGATGTTTTCAGTTTGTCATTGACCTGGCTGGTTGGTTGATTGCCATGATTTCAAGTTTGTTTATCTTCTGAACCATTTACTTAGAAAAATACATTAAGTTGTTATTTGGCTAAACCTTTGATTTTGAGCTTTGGACTGGGGTAGTTAGGAAATAAAAATGTGCTAAAATGGTGTCTTGAGCATTTGGTAAAAATTGCTTTTACAAACATAAAAACCTATAGCCAAAACACTTTTGAGCCCCAAAGCACAAAGACAAATAAAATTGGGGGTAAAAGACTTAAACCTCCCCTAATATTTCACCTAAATACTGAAACATCCCCTCACATTTTAAATTAGACTAAGGCCTTCCCTATGAGTGATGTCAACAGACAAAAACCTCCCGTCCATGTTAAATTAGACTAAGACCTCCCCTTATGATTTCCTTATAATGAACCCATCGATTTTTCATTAGAAAAAGAAATAATTTTTTTGGAGGAAAACTAAAAAAGAAATCAATTCTGATTTCTCCTTATGATTTTCTTGTAAAAGAACTGATAATCAATCCATCTAACTTTGTTAAGAGAAACCCAACAATAATATAAACATTAGTCAAGTTTTCACCTTTCCAATGTTGAATGCAATGGGTTTTTTTCTCTAAATGAACTAGACCCATTAAATCCCAAATTTAGTGCAGGGTTGTATTAGTCATTTTAATTCCTCTGTTACAGAAAACAGTTTATGATTTTGACAGGGAGGTTTAAGTCCAATAGGAACAATCGGGGGTGTTTTAATATTTAAGAGAAATCTCAGGGGAGGTTCAAGTAGACCTGGCAATTGGGTTGGGTGGGTTGGGTCAAGGTACTTCGAGTTGATTTCGGGTCAGGTTATAAATTTTAGGTTGGGTTGTCAAATACTAGACCCTAACCCTAAATGTTCAGGTTAAGGTTGACCCATGGGTCAATTCGGGTCATCTCAAAAAATAATTGAAATTTAAAAAAAAATAAAGAAAAATTACATGAAAAATGTCAAAATTAAAAGAATTAACCTTAGAATTCCAAGTATAAAAAAAACTTGAGCATTTAACAATTTAAAGAGTAAACAATAAAAAATAAAGACTAAATAGAAAAAAAAAATAAAGAGTGGAAACTTGTAACGGTGCATAAATAAGCCCAATTAGACTTAACAATCGGGTCAGCACATTAACCCATGACCCAACCCAATTTTTTTTGAATCGGATCGGGTCATATCGGATCAATTTCACATTCGAGTAGCTAAATATGAGACCCTAACCCTTTTTTCGGGTTGGATTGAGTCGGGTTCGTGGGTTGGGTCAATTTTTTGCTGGGTCTAGGTTCAAGTCTTTTTCCCTATGGAGCTTTAAAAGTATAAATCTTTGAAACTTATACAAACACAAACTAAATTAATGACCTGATGGCTTGCCAATCAAATTGTTTGATTTAGTCAATGGGTCAGAGATCAGACATTCTCCTTTTCTATATTTTTATCCATTTTTGTCGTCAATATAACAATGTTGTTCATTTGTTAAATTTACCATTGTTTTATATGGCAAATATATAATATTAAAAACATATTCAACATTTTTGTATTTTTCTACATTTTATCTATTTGTAATATCTTTATATTTTATTATAACTTAATATATTGAATATTTAACTAAATGGTTGAACTGTTACCCACAAGAAGAAAAAAAAAACTATGGCGATCTGCCTGTTTGGCTGGTGGTAGGAGTATTAGACAAATGCTTGATAGGCCAACAGCCCAATTAACTTAGTGGGGCACTGGACGGAAGGACACACTGAACATAACAAGCAAAGAAAACTACAAAATTGGTTTAGAGCTGGTGTTTGCTTTCCTTGTGTCGAAATCTTGTAGAAGCAGAATTTTTGAAAAATAACAGTGGGAGTGGGACTCCTTTCCCGCACTAATAAATTAAAATCAATCATTCACTTTCTTCTTAGACTGTGTTTGGAAATGATGCAAATGGAGTATAAATCCCAGTTCAGGGTAAATTTGTATTCTGGTTCACTTTTGTTTGTGTTTGACAACATTAATTACATTTTTGCATTAACAAGTGGCAGATCAGTGCATATTTACATTGGTAATAAGATATAAAAATACATCAATAAAAAAAGAAATAAATTTGCATTCAACTGGGCTTTTGATAAAAATATATGCTTTATTGAAATTCGTATTTACATCCATTATAGCTAAAAGTCAATTTGATAAGAAGGTAAATTTGTCAATGCAAAACTAATCCAACTTTACAATCTACATGAACCATTTTACACTCTATATATTTGCATTCACACATATTTGCATCATTTCCAAACACAGCCTTAGGGAAAAAAAATTAAAAACCACTGAACAGAATATTTTAAGAATAAAAGACACCCTTTTATATTCGCCAGAAGATTTTCATCTCATTTGATTGTGATTATGTATAGCATGGCACGAAGGCCCTCTTCTTTGCTAACTTAAGAAAATAAATTATTCTATTTTTTATCAATGGGATGGTTTATGCTATTTTTTGCTTGCTTATATATATATCCCTGTTTTGGTCACTGGTTCTCCATCTGATTAGATGTGAATGGTTTCGTTTCTAGACGAATTGTCACCGTAGCTTTTCTACTTTTGTGATTTTTTCTTGTTCATTGAATTCGTTAGAACAAAGAATAAAATTAGAAACGCATTATCGTCTAATTATAGACTTGAGATTTAGGTTTCTTCCATTTTTGACCTAACAGACACGACACTATTTATAAAAGCTATTCTTTCCTTTTGAATGACTAGTAATTAAATACATGCATTGTACATGATTTTTTTTTCATATTAATTACTTGAATTTTAGATATATCATAGTTAAGATAGAAATTTATTTTCGTATTAAGGTGATGAAGTCACGCGAAAAACTCTTGGTTGTGAAATTTACATCAATTTGATAGAAATTTATAACTTGATTGTACAAGTGGTTGGTCCCTTTAGTTCTATTATATAGTTTGATTAATATTTTATAGTTTCATTTACATTATATAAATAATTTTTACTTATCACACTTAATTTTTTGTTTGTTTATGATATCATTTGACCCAAACCAATAACCCACTACCCAAAAAGAAAAATAATTTGATTTTTAGATTGACATTAAATTTTGCATGACATTTTTTATGAGGGCGGATTTGGCCCTCCAATGACATCATGACACATGGCATCTTAGAGCAGTTGGATGACACATAGACACCACCTAAGCGATGATTTGGAGTCCCAAGTCGCGGTTCGTCTGTGCTTCGACCTGGTGACTTCGACCACAACTTAGGTCGGCTAGGAACACCTCATTCAGGGACAACATGTAGCACTTCGTCACTGGCCGAAGTGACCTCGATGCAAGGAGTGACCTCCCTCGAGGGCTTACCGGCCTAACTGAGGTCTAGGTGGCGACATGCGAGTTGTGCTCACCGACAAATTCGGCATGCATATCCCGACACTCCCAAGTTTCTCAGAAGTTGGTCCACGTACTGAGTGTTCCGGAGGATGGCCAACGTGTGTGGCGGTTATCTTCAAGGATTTAGGACCAATTAGGCACGACCTCCCGGAAATCTCGGATGTGATGCGTGAAGCCCACACCAAACAATGCCTATATAAAGGCACCAACCCCAGTGACATGGAGGTAGGTACGTGCGATTATTTGCTTACTAGCCTACTAGCATACATACTTTTAGCTCGCTACATATCAAATACTAACTTAAGCACCGGAGAGACCTCGCCGGGTTAGCCACCCTGGGTTCTCTGATTTCCTCTCTTTGTAGGCGTCTGAGCTGCCCTCCAACTAGGAGCATCCAGATCGCGCACCATCATTTGGCTCCATATGTGGGAAATGCTACAAGAAGCTAAGTTCTCACCTTCTAAAAGGCTAAGTCCTTATCTTCCAAAAAGCTAAGATTTCCCCTCTTAAAAAATTTAAGTTCTCACTCTAATTTCCATTTTTTATTAATTCAATGACATTTTTAAGCAGCACTAACAACAAAAAAATGAAGAATCAATTACAGGGGGGCAAGAACACCTATGATGAACCTTGAGAACCCCCCATGACAATCAGATGCAAGCATGGGAGAAGTTCGATGCATTCGTGCCACCACAAAAAAAATCAGCAATAGAATGACCTCAATAACCAGCAGTCTGGTGACAAGCACCTCGGAGTAAGGTCGCCCCTGCAAGTCGAGCCATTCATAGTTCCCACAGGAGTTGATGGCCAACCGATTAAGCAGCTCTACCAACCTCATTTCAGCGCGGATGAGCCTCATTAGCCTTCTTCGCAAGGTCTCCCCTACAGGTTGAACCCTTCGCGGCTCCCGCGGGACTTAGCAGTCTATGGACTGTGCGAACGTCCTTGATGATCGAGCCTTTCAAGGTTCCCGCGTGAGTTGGTGACCTACAGCTAGTCGAACTACCCTCACAAGTCGAGTTCCCTGTAGCTTCTCATAGGAGTTGACGACCAGCGTCTTCGAAGGCTGATGCATTGCAATCGTGGCATCAACTTATCATCTGATGTCGAAAGTAATGACAAAGCTTACAAACATAACAAAAATGAATAACCAGCCCGGGCGAGCCTCAGCGATCTGACCCGAACTACCTCGAGCCCGAAGTGCCGACTCACATCGGCAACAACATTATGTATCAACAACCCTCGCAAGTGGGAGTAGAACATGTAGCCATATGAGAAGTTACTACAGAATGACCACCCGCTTAGACGAAAAGGACAAGCCGCACGTCGGCTAAAGATTATTAAGGAGAGTGGACCGCGAGTCGCTCCCAAAACCTAAGGGCTAAGGTGCTAAGCTGATAAAAGACCTCAGCACCACATGAGACCCAATCGCCTCTTCGGCATGGGCAAGATCAAGGATAAGGAGAGTGGACTGCGAATCGCTCCCAAAGCCTAAGGGCTAAGGTGCCGAGCTGATAAAAGACCTTGGAACCACATGAGACCCAGTCATCTCTTCGGCATGGGCAAGATCAAGGATAAGGAGAGTGGACCACGAGTCGCTCACAGAGCCTAAGGGTTAAGGTGCTAAGTTGATAAAGGACCTCGAAACCACATAAGACCCTTGGCATGGTCAACATAGTCACTTCTGTAGTATGGGAGAAATAAAAAGCAGTTCGCATTCAGCACGAAAAAGAGAACAAGGGAAAGGCTAGTTTGCTTTCAGCATCATGGTGGATGCAAACTTGGTTGATCTCTTCACCTCGATTTGAGGCTCTGCGTCGAACTTGCTGGCTACTCTTTGAGAACTAGTTTGAGTGACACTGTGTCGGAGTCTACGTAGGTAGAGTGACCTGATGAAGTAGTCACACAGAACCCCTTTCTAAGGACGACATGATGAGCTCCGCTCTTGAGGTAATAGGTCGGATTGCAGAACCCCTTGATGGTCACATCCCTAATTAGGTAGATGTCCTTGGGGTACCTGCTTCACCTCTCCTCGAACGGATGAGTTCACTCACTTGCCCCGAAAATCAAGACAGTGAGGTCCTGCATAAGGCTGCAAACACTTGGATTCTTCTGATCTGAGGAGCAAATTGGATTGATGCCAATAACCACAAGCTTATCAAACAGTCATTCCGAGCCAAAGGAACAACATACTCTCTTCGCCGAGCTGCCCTCATCTCGGGAGTGGGGGACAATTGAAGAGGGTGGATTTGGCCCTCCAATGACATCGTGAGACATGGCATCTTAGAGCTGTTGGATGACACATAGACACCACCTAAGCAATGATTTGGAGTCCCAGATCGCGGTTCGTCTGCGCTCCGACCTAGCAACTTCGACCACAACTTAGGTCGGTTAGGAGCACCTCGTTCAGGGCTGACCTGTAGAACCTCGTCACTGGCCGAAGTGGCCTCAACGCAAGGAACGACTTCCCTCGAAGGCTTGCCGGCTTGACTGAGGTCTAGGTAGCAACATGCGAGTTGTGCTCGCCGACCAATTCGGCATGCATATCCTGACACTCCCAAGTTTCTTAGAAGTTGGCCACATATCGAGTGTTCTGAAGGATGGTCAATGTGTGTGGCAGTTATCTCTAAGGATTTCAGACCAATTAGGCACGACCTCCCAGAAATCTCGGATGCGGTGCGTGAAGCCCACACCAAACAATGCTTATATAAAGGCACCAACCCCAGTGACACAGAGGTAGGTACGCGTGATTATTTGCTTACTAGCCTACTAGCATACATACTTTCAGCTTGCTACATATTAGATACTGACTTAAGCATCAGAGCGACCTCACTGATTTAGCCACCCTGGGTTCTCTGATTTACTCTCTTTGTAGTTCATTCGTCTAGTCAGCAACAGGCGTCCGAGCTGCCCTCCAGCTAGGAGCATCTAGGTCGCACACCATCATTTTCCATCATTGATAAAATTATTTCTTATGTATAATACTTATTTTTGTTCAATACAATGTATGCATAATATTAAAGATGTACCCAATATTTTACTTTTTTATAAATGTATAACATTGGATATATGCTCAAAATTTTCTCTATCTTTTTTATTTTTGTGATTCTTTGTATTTTCTATTTTTAAAAATTTTATTATTTGATTATGACATCATTTCATTTCTAGGTAGGTTTTAAATTTGGCCTCCCATTTTCATCATTAATAAAAATATTTTTTATTTATGATACTTATTATTGTTTAATATGGATGTTAAATATGTTCCACTTTTTAATTTTTATTTATTTTCATTTTATTATTTAATCATGGCAACATGGATTGACTCATTTGGTCCAAATGGTTTAATTTCTTACCACTACCTAGGTGAAATCACTATTTTTTCTAGGTTGATTTTAAAAGCATAAGTTTTTATATTATTGGAATTATTAATTTATTAAATATAGATTTAATTAATTAAACTTAATGATGAGAAAAACAAAAATGACTTAAATATATGATTCAATGAACATGAATGCAAGTTAATAACTTAAATGTTGGATTTAATGAGAGGATTGAATGCATCGAATATCCTAAAATTACTTCTTTTCAACTCATTTAATATCAATAATCGGTTATCCTATTTGACCTCGTTTTTTTCAATAAATTTAAATATAGAAGAATAAATTTTGTCCTCAAAAAAATTGTGGAAATATTCTTGAATTGAGAACATTCGTGCTTTTTAAAGTAGTATAGATATAGATATTATTTAACCTTTGTGTAGTTGTGAACTGATGGGGTGTCAACTGTTAACCATCACTTTTCATCATCATCACCAATTTGCACATTGAATTTGGATCCTTATGGTATATATATTAGGGTAAAATACAAAAACCTCCCCTGATGTTTCTGACAATCATAAAAACCTCCCTTATAATTTTACTTTAGCAAAAACCTCCCCTTTATTTTTGAAATATTCAACAAATACCTCCTTCCTGTCAATAACCAAGACGGAAAATGATTAAAGAGATTATATTTTTTCCAAAATACTTATTTTACCTTTTTACAATTAATGTATATCTGTTTTTACTAAAATAGCCTTGTGTCAACAACTCCATAATCCCTTGAACAATGTTCATCTTCTTCTTCACGACGCAAAATGACAAAGGAATCCTAAGTCTGTCCTTGGATGACCCCATCCCCAGATTGAACAGATTCACTTTGTGAGGCTTGCACTCCTGTACTTCAAACATTTGAATCATTCTCAACCCCTTCAACATCATACTCGTTGTTGTTGCTAATGGCGAAAGATCCACTCCCCGCTGTTGATGACATAGGAGGGCAGCTGTCAGGGTGGAGCTTCCTAGAAAACGCCTCTTCTTGGTTGATGATGGCAAGCTAAGTCGCAATCTCCTTCGTTGTCATCTTGTCCTGCAAGCCAAGGCGTGAAGATTGTGGGAGGCTACGCTCACAGGCTTCCCCTTCTTCGGAAAGATGTCATAAACGAAGCCTTGACCTTTATAGAATCTATTATCTCTCACATATCGCAAGAAATCCAAAGCAGTTCATCAAATTGACCCATGAGCCTATCTCCCACCATGGTCTCCACCGGCAACCGACCCACATCCATCTCCCCCCTCGTCGATTCTAGGTTGGGGTTCCATCCTCATACCCATTCCACGTCAGCCTCTTCAACCCACTTCCATCCAATCTCACCACGTGGCTGAAATTGATTCGGCATGGACACCGGCTCCACCGATACATCGCCCAACTAGTGAGAACTTGCAAGGCAATCTTCGTTGATACCGACAACTTTGAAGAATGAGAGAGAGAGAGAGATCACATGATTCAGCATTCATATTGACGAGTAGAAAGAAAGAATTAATTTGCACTATAAATAGACATAATTGTCTTGTTCTGAGACAATGAGAAGGGACGAGAGAAAGGAAGTGGAATATTAGATGGCCGACTCTGTAATTTACTAAGCTGGGCAATTTACTCATCCAAGAAGCAACTTTGTTGTTCGAAATGAAAGACCAAGTTGAAGGGCTTCAAACTGAACTGAGGAGGATGCAATGCTTCTTAAAAGATGCAAATACAAATCAAGAAGAAGACCAATGGATCCATAACTGGATTTCAAAAATTCGAAAGGCTGCTCTCGAGGTGGAGACAACCGTCCTTGACTATATCCAAGCAGTAAAAATAGCACAGCATAAGAGCTTTGTGAAAAGGTGTCTTTTCATCGTATAGGAAGGTGTAGATCTCCACAACTTTGGAAAGAAAGTTGAAAAAATCCAACGGAAGATTGTTAATATCTCTAGTAGTCGAGAAAATTATGGAATTAGAAATATTGGTGAAAGAATATTAGAACGGGTAGGATGCTCTTCAACTGAGATGCAACAACAATTGAGATGGAGCTATTCACATGTTGATGAAGATGTTATTGGATGAGATTGATCCTGATCTCCTTGTCTGCCTTTGTTGATCCCTCCGCCCCGGACGGATAAGGTATATGCTGACGGCCTCCACGTTGCTGGGATTGTGTTGGTTGGACGAGAAGTCTATCAGTTTCCCATTCGTCGACTAGTTGGACAGAT
This sequence comes from Nelumbo nucifera, assembly GCF_055504915.1. NCBI lineage: Eukaryota > Viridiplantae > Streptophyta > Magnoliopsida > Proteales > Nelumbonaceae > Nelumbo > Nelumbo nucifera. The sequence continues at coordinate 18,216,878 of NC_142652.1, read as the reverse complement.
CTCCTAGACCTGAACGCTACAAACTTGCCATCAGGTGAACACGACGAAAATGCATTGTTACAGGTTCGAGATGCAAACGATTGAGTTGTGGTTGAACGTGATCAGGTCACTGTCGGGAGAACACGAAGGGATGATCCGTTAAGTCGGAGCATTCTCAGCTCCGTCATCGGAGAAGTTACAGGTTCAAGATGCAGAACGACTGAGTCCCCTGAGGCCAACTCACCTCGAAATCAGTGGTATCCGAGAAAACCTGATTTCAGGGAGAAAAAAGGATTGTAGTGGTGAAATTTTGGGTTTACAGTCTCTGTTACCCTACAAAACAACTCTAGCTCTAGATCAAAGATTTCGATGTGCCTAAAGTTATTCTCTCGCCACCGAGTCGCAACATCGATTCGTTTGTTGTCATGCAATGTTGCTGGAGTAAATGCGTGGAGTCCTAGTGGGGTAACCCAATGAGGAGCTTCACATACACCGGAAATCTAGAAATTTTTTGAAAGATGCTCCACCATCTGAAATTTGTAAAAGGGTATAGGAGAAAAAACAATATTTGTAAAAGGATAAAATAGGTATTTTGAAAAAAATGATCATCTCTTTAACATTTTCCATCTTGATTATTGACTGAAGGGAGGTATTTGTTGAATTTTTCAAAAATAGAAGAAAGATTTTTGTTAAAATAAAACTATAAGGGAGGTTCTTATGATTGTCAGAAACTTCAGGGAAAATTTTTATATTTTACCCTAAATATTAATATGTACTATATATTATAATATACTATATATTCTAATATATTATATATTATATTATAATATACCCATAAGCCATTAGCAGTGACAGCAGAATTTAAACCAAGTCTCCGCTACAACCAAAGGCAGGCAGAGAGCTTACCCAAGTGATCAGTTGGCGTTTAGGGCTACATGCATGAATAATGAATAGTAGATCCATTGATTTCGGTTATAACTTACACGTCCCACGGTCCCAGTGTCCCCCACTGTACGAGTTTGTTACTTCCCGACTCCTCAGAGTCAGAGAGGAAGAAGAAAAAAACAAAGACAAAGAGAACATTTGAACATTACAAGGAATAATTAGGAGAATGGCAACGAGAGAAAGGGAGAGAGATCGAGAACTTCTGATTCCCGTGGCAGCAGGAAACGGTGCAGAAGATGGTGGTGGCTCCAACTTATCGTCGCCTTCGCCCTCCCCTGCCACCTCTTCCTCCCACCACCACCACCTCCATACCAGAGAGGTTTTTCCATTTCTCCTGTCTTATTCTTAGTTTTCTTTTCTGCTTTGAGGAGATGTCCAATTACGTAATCCCCTGTTTCTCTGCCTTTTTCATAATGTTTTCGTCAATCGATCTGTGTTGTTGTTTTGAGAGATCTCTGGCTCCAGCAATGCCAGTGTTTTATATTCATCCAATTTTGATTGTGCCGAAAGATGGAAACAAACTGATAGTGGTGTTGTGTTTGTGGATTACTGGATTTTGTTTGCCTTTTCCTTGCGATGCTAATTGCATTATGAAGTCTTTTTTTCGGGTTCTACTAAGTCGGTCGATCTACTTTCAAATGTTGGAAACTTGTATTTCTTCTTGGTTGATTGAATAATTGAAATAAATGATATCAAGATTGTAATTCCGTCATGAAAATTGCTTAAAATAATAAACGTTTTCATTTTTTTTTTTCCTTCTTGTTTCCTTGAAAACGACAATGACATGTTCATATTGAGAGTTGAGTGGCAAAATAAAGATGTGCCTTGAAAAGAGTAAATTTAAAAGGTTGCACTGAACCCCACTAAAATAACAAAGTGCATGAAACCCTCGAGCCTAATTGGCAATAATGGATTTCCAACACATGCTTCAATGTGGTGAAATGGTGTGAGCATGGTGGAGTCCTTGGACGTTCAAAGAACTCACATCTCCCTTGCTAAAGCATGACTGACCCCACCTCCAAAAGGAACTAATCTCATTGAAGATATATCAATATCAATTGCTGAAATTTATCCATCTCTCTCCTTTGTCTGTGTGCATGTGTGATTTTGTTGTTACTGGATGTTCATGGAACCTAAATTATCAGAGAAGTTCTTGAACTCATAATTGTCTCAACAAATCTGACTGAATAGCTATTTTCTTTTACCTCTTTAGGCATTTTCTAAAGTCATTCGTAGCTGGGCTTCCAAAAAGTTTATGTCTGGATGGTAAGTTTTCTGTACCCTGATCATTTATGTTTTTCCCTATTTCAGAGTTAACCATTTTTTGTCTTTATAAGTTTCACCTCAAAAGAAACTATCATTTGTTTTCTTCTTTCAACCAGAATGTTAAGTTCAATGTTCATGCATTGTTGTATATAGTTGGCATTCCTGATGCATATGCATGCATTTTTATAGCCTTAAGAATTCTATGATTAAGCATGTAATAAAAAAATAGTATAAACATTTGTAACCTTCTATAACACATTTGCCATTGCTTTGTAGTGTCATACTTCTTCCTCTAGCCATCACATTCTACATCACTTGGTGGTTCATTCATTTTGTGGACGGATTTTTCTCCCCAATCTATGTCCATCTGGGGATTGATGTATTTGGTAACTATGTTCCACCCTTCTACTTTTAGTAGATCATTTTTTAACAAAATTGATTCTTAATCCGGCTTTCAGATGTACAGAATCTATTGATTCTTGCAAAAGAAATCTATTTTACATACAATCTGGTAAAAACTGTTACAGATTAAAAAAGTAATGGAAAAATCAAGGATACAAAAATGCAGTGTCTAAATGCACACCATTTTAAAAAACCATAAAACATTATCTAGGATTCTTGACCATTATATAATAATAAGAAAGCTGGAGAAAACAAAGATAAACCCAAACCTAGGAAAGTGTTGAATGACCAATCCAACTATTAGTTGTCTATGATTTTTTTTTTTTTTTGATATTTTTGGTCTATCATGTGTTACACAAGGCATCACTACTAATTAACTGGATGTTCAAAAACGCTTCTGATTGAACCTAAGGTTGCAGGCTAAATGTTCAGATATAAGTAAGAGAGAAATCCAGGATACTATCTTCTAAAAGAAGAGGTTGTCACTTGGAACCTTCTGCACTTCAATAAAACACAGAGGGCTACTTCCTAAGCTTCTTTATGAAGGGGTTTTACTTGTATGTTGCTGAATGTTTTACTTCTAAATTTTGTTATTAAGTTCTAGACACTTGAATCCCATAAGATTGCTTTTGTTTCTTAGCCTCCATAACCAAAGCTATAAAAGCATTTGATTTGAAGGAGGTTTGAGTACAATGCTAATGGGATAATTTCTTTCATGGCAATAGTAAGTAAGATTGCCATCTGAGTGTTAGTTATTGGATGTGGAAATAATAAAAAGGTTGTGTTTCCACCATAATAGGGTTATGACTTCATTTCATGAATCAGTATTGCATATTACTTGTTTCTTTATGGTAGAAATAATAATCTATTCCAATTCATGCATAACTAATTATAATTTTATCATGCATGTATGAATCAAAAAGAAATTGCCTCATTAAATAGGAAAATGTAGAAGGTATTGAAGCTAATTGTTTTGATATGACTTGAATAAGCAGGCAAAGAAAAAAAATATTACTTTTAGGTAAAGGTTTATTTGGGTTGTATTTGGATCAGATCCATCCGCAATTAAATCCCATCCAATTGTTGAAAATTTAAATCCGAATCTGGTCATCGAATCTAGGCAACAAGGTGCCCTTGGAGGCTTCCCTTGCCTAATTGCCAATCAGTTTTGTACATTGTATTATAAAATAACTTATATATTCGTAATTTTTTTGATATTATAATTATAAAATAGACATTATTAAACTAAAATATTCATTTTGTGTGTTTATATACTATTTTTTTGTTGTTTTCTTATTTGTTAGGGTTTAATCAACACAGACATTGCTAAATGTTATATTGAACCCTCAATGACTTCAAACCTAAACCAATAAGTAAGGAAGAACTTAAAATTTTACCTAATCAAGACATTTTCTTCTTCTTCTTCAAACTTTTCTTTTCTTCTTTTCCCATAACAAAAATAGGGGCTCAGCCCCTATATTTTTTGAGTGTTCTTCTTACTTCTTATTTCTTCTCATGAATATGTTGATTTTCTATACTTTAATATGAGGTCTATACTTCTCTTATGAAAATTATGGATAATTATTAAGGAAATATGGTTATGGAACCTAGGGAATTACCATAGGATATATGTTTTTTACTTAAAAAATCCATCACCTAGGCGACACCTAGGCAGCTGGGTGACAAGGTGCTCCCCTGTTGCTTAGCCTCGCCTTAGCGGTTAATCCAATTCCACTTTCTTGTTTTTAGAAAAACTAAAAGAGATGAAAGAAGAAAAGTTAATTACTTTTTAACTTATATATTTATATATGAAATATGAACTTATTAACTCTTAACTTTCTTGTAATTGTTATACATAATATTTAATTGGGCATGGATCTTAATTGGGTCGAATGGGATTTAGTCCATATCCAATCTAATTATTAAACTGATGAAGGTTCTAAAATCAGAATCAGATCCAATTACATAGAAAGATCTTCTGAATCCGAAATAATTGGATGTTAGGTTGGGTTTAGACTTGTTCACGGGCCAGGCCGGGCTTTGTTTCTGTATCAACAGAATACATTTAGGCCCGAGCCCGAGCTTGGCCAGAAATTTGAAAATAAATTTTTTTCTTTTTTTGTTCAATAAAAAAGTGTTTTATTTATATTAAAATCCCTCAAAACCAAAAAATAATAAAAGATCTCACTAATACTTAAAAAAGAGAAGAGGAGCAAAGAAAAAATATTGCACACACACACACACATATATATATATATATATTATTAAATAAAATATGTTTTTAATTATAATATATATTATCAAATCGGACTCGGGCCGGGCTTTTTTGAGAAAGCCCAAGCCTGGCCCGAAAAGAGGTTGGGCCTGGTGTTTTAAGTCCAAGCCTGAGCTCGTGGGCCTAAAATCATGTCCAAGCCCGACTTAGAACGGGTCATGAACAAGTCTAGTTGGGTTTCAGACTACCCGGCCCATGAATAGGTCTAGTTGGGTTTCAGACTTTCGAACCCCATTGACAGCTCTACCTTAGCTTTAGGTAGTTTTGTTTTTGCAGGTTTCTTATAAACCATTGTATTAGAGAGTCTAGATTATTATCATTTACAGAAAGAGGGTGGAAGGTATATACTACTACAGCTGTCCATGGGTTGGGTAAACCCAACAGAACATAACCAAATTGACCCAATTATAATTGGATTGGGATTGGTTTTGGTTGTTGCAAACGTATTATTGTCCAAATGTGTCAATTTAACAAATGAGTAGTTTATTGTCAAATTACTAGTTAAAACTATAGCTGTGAATTATGATGATAGTTCCAATCAATAATTGGGCTAGTTCTGGATCTGTTATCATAAATCCTATAGGGTCTAGTTGGGGACTTGTTCTGCACAGTTAAATTGGTTCAGGACTGAGCCTACCTTGACCCAACCCACCTATTGACAGCACTATATATACAAAGGTAACTTTTGAGAACCACTTTTGGCTTTTATATTTAGATTACCTTTGTGAGACAGATCTAGATTTGGAGATTTTGATAAGGAATTTCTTAAGATTAGAAGGGCATCTATCTTATGGAGAAGGGGGTTTCTCTTTGACTCCTTTTCGATTTGTTTCACTTATTGTAACCTCCTCCCCTTGGTCATTAGTGCATTTACTACTTTTCACTTGTGAATATAGACAGTTCATCAAACCACACAATTCTCATGTTTCTGTGTTTATTAGTTATGTTCTATTACTGCTCTCTATTTCTTATTGCTATCAAATCCATAATCACCTTTACACAGACACTAATATTATCTGATCATTGCCTCTGCATCTTCACAGTTCAAGCTGCACCAGGAACCTAAATGATGGATTTTCATCTAAAATATATTGATAAAAGAAGTTCGAGTAGAATCTGATTAATTCATCTATCACTTGGTATGATAGAGGCCTATATGAACTCATATTAACTTGCAGGTCTTGGTTTTGTCACCTCCATCACTTTCATCTTCTTAGTGGGTGTGTTCATGTCCTCATGGCTGGGAGCTTCTGTTCTTGGTTTGGGGGAATGGTTCATTAAGAAAATGCCACTTATAAGCTACATATATTCTGCCTCAAAACAAATAAGCGCAGCTATATCACCAGGTAATACCATTTATTTGAACTTTGTAATCTAGCTAAGGGGCAATTTGATTACAGCTGAAGTGGCTGAATGACTTATTGCTTTTAGTGAATAAGTTGTTAAGGAGGTCGTGAGTTCTTTAATGGCTGAAACTAAAACTAACTTGATTACTATACACTCAAATATTTTATTATTTAATTATTTATCTACTAAAACACAACTAATAAGTCATTCAGTTCAGCCATCTCAGCCATTAACAAACCGTCTATAAGCTTCTGTAATTTTGAAGTCTTAAGCATATAGCTTTTTAACAGATCAGAACTCTCACGCATTCAAGGAAGTGGCTATCATAAGGCATCCACGTATTGGGGAATATGCATTTGCATTCATCACATCGACAGTGATTCTACAGAGGAGTTCAGGCGAAGAGGAACTTTGCTGCGTTTTTGTACCCTCCAACCATCTCTATATTGGAGATATTTTCCTCATCAGTTCAAAGGATATTATGAGGCCAAATTTATCTGTTCGAGAAGGAATAGGTGAGTGTTCTGACAGATCAAAGCACATTGATCAAATCCATTTTCAGCATAAACATCATTTCGATTTTTGATTTTTTTCATAAAATGCAGAAATTGTTATTTCTGGAGGCATGTCAATACCTCAAATATTGACTACAGTGGATGCACAAGCCATTCGGGCAGCAAGAATTGGCAGAAACCCAAAATTTGCAGTTCCACAAGTCTAATGGATGTAAAGAAGTTGTTTAGTTTATTTGTTTCTATTCATTGAGAAAGCACAGGGGTATTGATCAATGAGATAGCAGGTGCTACTATTACTCTAATGAAGCAATTTCCAACAGTATGTACTGTATTAACAAGAGTTGCAGTTTTACTGTTAGAGGAAAACTCAACACCAAGGCCTTGGATCGGGTGTTATTGGAGTAACTAGCAGCAAGTTCACTTAGACAAACCTCACCCTCGGATTCTCCTTTTCAACTACTAAAGTGTAAATTGTGACTATGCTGAAGTTGTTCGGTTGCAATGACTTATTTGGATGGCTACGTTTTGAAATTAATTTATGAAAATGAAAGAGCCCTACTAAGTTCCATCAAAAAGAGCTTTGGGTTTGGAGCATAAATATTAAAAGGTATTTTGTTGTACAGTTGTAGGGGAAGATGACCCCTGCCATGACTATGGCAACCACAATATTATGAATCTCACACATACAGAGACAGAAGTATATGATATCCATAATGACAGAGATTATTGTTGCGCAATGGCAAATTCCTTCACCATCACCATGACTGTTCAAGAGGTATGAATGTTCAATTATAAGTTTCTGCCGCATTAGGGACAGTTACAGAAGAGATGAGAAGAAGAAGAACAAGAAGAAGAAGAAGAAGACAAAGTTGGAGTCCATCCTGATCTAGTTATAACTAGAGAGATGACACATGGTGAAGAAAAGGGGAAGTGAAAATTAAAGTTTGCCAATTTTAAAAAATGAGTATGGTTAGACTCGGATGAAAATTTTGTCATCTATTGGGTCTTGGAATCATTTTCCCTACCAAAATGCATAAAAAACTTGAATAATCAGTCTACAACATTCAGATTATTTATATCAAAACACCAGTTTACATAGTCAACCATGTTTTGACTTGAGCCTCACTCATGTCCACTTTCACTCCATTTCTAAGGTTAACGTTTAGTTCTTTGTCAGACATAACTAAATAGAAAGAAAAATATCAGTGTTTTTCTAATGAAATTTTGGAATAACAAATTCCGATTCCTTACCTTCTTTAATTTATGAAGGATGTGTTCAACCTCTAAGTCTCGCACATGCTTCATCTCTACATATCGAGGCACACAATCAGCACCCAAGCAATCTGCAGCTTCTTGTACTTACAATCAAGTCTGCCAGTTGGAATAAATAAAGAACTCTGGGAGCAAAATTAAATACATCTTCACTGAGGAAATTGGAGATATATGACACAAGATCAATAGCATTAAAAGCTTTACCTTGGAGATGGCAATTGCTGTTTCAATAGAGGCAATCTGAGGACTGCATATTATTGAGCTCACTTTCAAATCTAGAAGTACTTCTGCAACTTTTTGGGACTGTAATACATGCATCATAGAAAATCAGACCATGAGAATAAAATTAATAAGATTCTCTTAAATGCAATTGGCAAATATGGCCTACCTGTATCTGTATGACTCCAAGCATGTTCATTGGCCTGTCTCCAGAAAGTGGAAAAGTAGCCTGGAGAGAAAAACTATGAATGGTTGAGAGCATTTTATACAGCACTGTTAAAGTCTTGATTTCAAATCAAGTGGGAGGATCAATAATAGTGCTACTTCACAAAATACTTGAATAAGAACATTTTTTTTGAAGAAGAAAATTGTTGAAAGATGAGTTATTATTGTTTACCATATTGCCCTGTTTTTATTTCCAGTTTTATATTCTTATTTGGGGTGTTAATGTTATACACCCAGGGGCATTCTGGTCGTTTTTATATCAATATAGATCTCCCTTATAAGTGAAATAAAGGCTGCCGCCTCATAATTTTTTGCCCTCTCAACATTCTTTTCTTCTTTGTTCTCTTCTGTCATCTCTTCCTCTTTTCTTCTATTTCTCTTTTAAATCTAAACTGAATATGTCAAATTTTATAACAAACAACTCTACATGAGAACTATGCATTGCATCCATTTGACTATACTTAAAGATCAGTATGATAAGAATGACTTTCTGTAGTCACACATCATGCTTCTTTATCAGCAATAGCAATTAAGGGAATTTTAATAATATAAGTAGGAATAACTTCACCATCAGTCTTCACTGTATAGACGGAGATTTCAGGTAGTCTAGAGACAAAATAATAATGAAATATACCATATAAAAGAGTAAAAGACCATAACTTAATAGCTAGAAATACTTATCCTTCCCTGGTTTCTTTTGCTTTTTTTAGTATTTAGCATGGAACCTAAGGCCCTGTTTGTTCGTTGTACAAATCTGAACCGAATATAAATTTTGCACCTGGTCGGTTTTGCATTTGTTTGTTTGTAATTATGAATTGCACTCCTATCTGATACAAAGTTTGTACATTCTTGTCTCAATTATATTCATTGGCAGTGCAACTTTTGCTTCTCAAAAATTGATGCAAATTAAATTTGCATCCATCTTCCCTACTACCTCAATTCCCTCTCATATAAAGTAGGGACCACATCATCTTGCTTCCTACCTCATCCAAACAAATAACTCTCCTCCTACATTTATCATTTTATCCTCCTTCCTATAAGGTGGGGAGGGGACTACATTTATCTTTCTATTTTACCTCTCACAAAAAAATAAGTTACAAAACAAAGCCAAATCTGAAGCAAAAGTAAGCCACTCTGCCCATTTGCACTCCCATGCATTTATACTATTGCAAATGAAAATTGCAATGCAAACAAACTGAGCCTAAGATACAGAAAATGATGGCAAGAATTAGACGAAAGCTACATGGGAGGTTATTTCTTTTACCAACAAATCTTTTCTATCTCATTAAAGGATTTTGGCAGCTACCTAGTGTGCTGGTGCATGCCTTTTAAATCCATGTATTGTGATATTATGTTCAAAATGAGGGGTGATGGAACTTTATTCCCAACTACTTTGATTAACTGGACACTACATATATAATTTAGGTAGTTCTCTTTCTTTAGGTTTCTAAGTTGATTCTTGGACCTTTTTGAATCCATGTGTGCTGCTATTGTGTTCAAACCAAAGGATGATATATCTTCATTCCAATTATTTTGATTAACTCTAAGCTGCCTAATTAGTGCACTGCTCTTTCTTCAGGTATTTTAAGTTATTTTTTGGGGTCTAACTTGTCTTTCTTTTTCTGTTATTTATCATAGAATGCATCTATCTGAGTTTGCACATCTTCATCCTGGTTGGTTAAATGGATTTGAAGATAGAATCATGTCAGAATTATGGGATCAGTCAGAAAAAGCTTGGAATTCACTTTTAGATGAATTGTCCGAAGAAGAAGAGCAACAACAAAATGTGGTAGTTGTTGGACATCCTGCAGTTCAGATTGCATTGATAGGGCACTGTCTAAACCTGACAAAAGAATGGATGGGTTCGTTTCATCTTGAATTCTTGATGCTGCTAGCATTAGTGTCATTGACTTCCCTGATGGACCCACCGGAAGGGGCGTCATCCGATGCATAAATTACACTGCTCATTTGGGTAGGTGGTCAATACCTGTAACAAGGCCAACAGTGGATGATGAAGAGTTTTAGCTGTAAATATGTACATGTTCGAACACAACTTATCAACTTGAGGAGATTCTTCTGGTTCCCATAGTGAAATTTGAAAATGGGATTCAGCCAATAGGTGCATTTTAGACAATATTCATTGTAAGATTTGACATGTGATTCTTTTGGAAGGCAACATGGAAATAGGGTCTGGAATGGGAACGGAATGGGCTGTTCTGATTCCAGCTGTTTGGTTGGGCAGAATCGGAATCCCATTCCCATTCCTGGTGGAATGGCATTCCCCCATTTGAGGGAATGGCCATTTCCTACCCCTCCCTTGGGAATGAAATCCCATTCCTACTGATTCCAATTTTCATTCCCTTTTGTCTGAACTAAACAAACTATATAGTATTATATTAATATACTATATAATATATTATAGTATACTATAGTATACTATATAGTATATTATAATACTATAATATATTATAGTATAATATAAAATATTATATAATATTATAATATAATATATTATATATTATAACATATAATATATTATAAGTGTTTTCGTAAAAGCACTTTTATAAAAGTGCTTTCATAAAAGTACTTTCATATAAGTGTTTTATAAAAAATACTTTTTTCATAAAAGCGTTTTTATAAAATTAATTTAATAAGAATGTTTTCAAATGGTATATTTTGAAAACTTGAAAGAAAATGAATGACAAAATAGTTACAAATGCTTACCAAATACCCAATATAAAATAAGTGTTTATTTGAATAAGTACTTGTTTTTAAGCACTTATTCAATAAACACATATTTTCAACTTAAGCACTCCCATACATGGCCTTAGTCAACTCATTTATGATCCATGCAAATAAATATAGGCCAGTGCTAAACCTTGGAGAAGACCTGATGTCTTTTTCACATGTGGTTTAACATTGATTATTGCACCTTATATTATCTATAATGCATATTGGAGGTCCCTTTCTTTTTGAAGACTCCCTATATTATCTCTTCAAGTATTCTATCATATGTTTTAGATCAATGAACATTATATAGAGATGTTTCCTTTTCTTTCTAAACTTTCCTATTTAATCATCTCTAAATAAAGATAACTTCCATCATATATTCTCCATAGCATAAATCCATATCCATTGTTACATTAGGAAACAAAAGCATAAATATAAATGTTTAAATATGATCGTATATAATTAATTTGGATTTGTATTCAACCTAATAATAAAAGGATCAAATTTGGGTTGCTTTGATTGAGTCGTATTTGAATTCAAATTTGAACAAAATGATATTTCGTCTGCAATGCTATTCTTTTGTCCAAATTTCATATAGAATTCGGTTCATCTAAAGGTGATTTGTGTTTAATCTATTTATAATTGGATGTGATATAATCCACATTATCCATGAAATCAAATTCGATTATATTTAACTACGTGGTGCTTATATCTATACAAAATTTACCTTCAAAGGCATCCGATATATCTATATAAAATTTACATTGAATCAATCTATCGATACAGTTGGACTAAATGTTATATGTTTATTAAAGTTATAGATTTAGTTAATGAATTTATTATTTTCCTTTTATTCGTGATATATACTAAATAGTATCAAAGTTTTTTCATCTTATAATTCTTTTTATTAATTAATCTTTATTATGATAAAGTGGATATTTGTCTTGATTTTAATGCAGTTAAATTTAATCTATATACAACATCTACCATTTATTTGGTGAAATCCCCCAACCCCACCAGGCAGAATTTTGATTTATAACCATATCCACTGCACCGCACCGGTTGATTGGTTACAAGTTTTGATATAATATTGGGCGGGTTCAAACCATCCATGGACTTAAATTAAGCCCAACGTAAATTTAACTTGAGCCTGGATTTGGTCCATCAAAATTGCATCCTTAGTTATGAGGGAATTCGGATCGGCTCCCCACCCGGTGTTCTGGAGATCCCAACTCGCTTTTGTAATTTAGGTGCACCGCAGAACACACATAGAAGATGCGGATTCAGACGCCTCATCCCATTTGGAATCTTTCATGATAACGATTAATCGGAGTTGGGACTGCCAACAAAACATGTTCAATACCCTACCAACGTGATCTGACACAAAATTGGGACTCAGGACCCGCCATGGGTGAGATGTGTGTGTGAAATGATATTGGTAGTGCGTTGGAACATATTTTATTGGCAGGTGATCCGGACTTGATCAACCCAGTTACAATCAGACCAGACGGTGGAATGGATGCTTTGAAGCGAGATCTTAATGCATGAGATAATCCCACCGTATATTGAGAATATCTCCCAATGACATCTTAATGCACGCTGAGATATGCATGTTTCCTGGGTAAGTTTCTAAACTTAGGAACCTCTGTTTCCACTTTGGTTGAGGTAATTATTTACTTTTTATTCTTTTTTTGGTTGGATAAAAAAGGGAGGTAAATAAATCTTAAAAAGGAAAATTCCAATTCAGCAGCTTGTTTCCAGCCGCGTGAAATCACATTTGATTTTACTTGACATGTTAGAGGAGGATAATTGGACACGTGTTTATGTCCCATCGATTCGTTGACCAAGGAATCGGTCAGACATACTCCTCAACTCTCTCAACCGTTCACTCCATTAACATTCACTCTGAGAGTTTCCACTGCCAGTTCAAAAGCCTGTCTCATCTCAGAATTCCGAACCAGCAATTTCCACCACCACCTTTGTGACGCGTTATCAGGGTCGTAGATCCTTTTACCAAAACAAACGGCCGGGATCCGACAGTGAGGAATTTGAGGTTATTTCCTTTCTATAAATTTTAAATAGTTTTTACCATAACAGAGAAAGAGAAGAAGAAGAGGGGAGTTTCAGTTTTAGAGTCCCCGACGAACAAAGAATCCGAGGCTTCAGAGGTAATTATTCACTGTCGTCCATTTCAATCTTCGTCTGGGGTTTCAGTTTATCAATCATTTGGAGATTCAGCTGTTGAAATCGATCCATATAAATATGCATAGATAGAGTTTTTTTTTTTTCATATGTTTTTGTGATCTCGGTTCTGTTTTTGACTTTTTTTTCTTTGGTTTTCAATGGCTAATACATTGTAGTTTTCAAAAAGGTTTCATATTGGTTCTCATTATGGATCTGCATTGGCTCATAAAACTTAATTTTCAAAAAATGTTTCCTATTGGTTCCCGTTCTGGATCTGCATTGGCTGATCATTGGGATTGGCTAGTAATAAAATTTGGTTCCTTCATTTCTTTTCCCGTTTGAATCTTATTCGTGCATTTGCATATTCCAACCGGTTCATGTTGATCCATCTTTCTGAAATTGGAAGGCTTCATCGTCTGACATCCCTTCGATCATTGTTGAATGCTGATGTTAGAGTGTTTATGACTTTTATTTCCTGGATTTAATCAGAATTTGTCTTAGATAAACTGTCCATGGCTATCTGAGTATCTAGTGCTGAAAAATCATTTTGGTTTAAGATAAAATATATCTGGTCCTTTTTGCCCTATTCCTCAAACTCTCACGGCTCCCTTTCTCATCCAGCTTTGTTACGCTGAGTTCTTGTGTTGTTTTGAAATCATTGAACCTGTTTTATTTTTATTAGATTTCCAGACAAGAAGTTGCATTAACAAGATAAAATATATGGATTCCCTTATCAATTGACCCTTCAAAAAGCTGTTAGCTATAAATTATTGGAATTTGTATACTCTTGATGTATCTCATCCTCCACTGGCCTATACATACGGGTGTTTGCTGACCAATGCCCACAATTGTATAGGATGATCTTCATTGGTCACTGACATAAAAGAAATGCATCTTCCGGTTGATTAATGGAGCATTTGCAATATGTATGATTAAATTCCCTCTTTCAAAACAAAAGCAACTGCCTTGTTATGTTTTGAAAAACAAAATCATATATGTTGGTGAATACCTCTAAATGAATGACTATAAGTTTATTAATTGTTAAATGAAGAGGAATCAAGTAAAGTTGGTGGACAAAGAAGTGGAACCGATTACCGTGGGTTATAGATTGGTCCTTGGTCTCCTTATGATTTTGAAAGGTTAATTGGGTCGATACTTGTTGGTAATTCAATCAAACTGGTGTAACAATGGGGAATGAGTGCCATTGCCTCTATGTTTCTTTAATTGTTTTAATCTAAATTTGGTGTCTTTTGGTGACTCAGAAGCAGGTAATAGAATATGGCAGATGGTGAAGATATTCAACCTCTCGTCTGTGACAATGGGACAGGAATGGTCAAGGTACCCAAACCGTGATTTATTGTAATTCTAGTATCTAGATTAGATTCTATCTATATATGTTTGGCAATAGCTGCTTCTCAAGGAAGGTGTATTTAATGACAGTTGGTTTTTATGCTTACAAGTTTGGAACTCATGTGTTGATTCTTCTTGTAAAATTTTCAATTCAGGCTGGATTTGCTGGAGACGATGCTCCAAGGGCTGTTTTTCCCAGCATTGTAGGGCGGCCTCGTCACACTGGTGTGATGGTTGGTATGGGCCAGAAAGATGCCTATGTGGGGGATGAAGCTCAGTCTAAGCGTGGTATCTTAACTTTGAAATATCCAATTGAGCATGGAATTGTGAACAATTGGGATGACATGGAGAAGATTTGGCACCACACCTTCTATAATGAGCTCCGTGTGGCCCCAGAAGAGCACCCGGTTCTCCTCACTGAAGCACCTCTCAACCCAAAGGCTAACCGTGAGAAGATGACACAAATCATGTTTGAGACGTTCAACACTCCTGCGATGTATGTTGCTATTCAGGCTGTTCTTTCCCTTTATGCCAGTGGTCGTACGACTGGTATTGTCTTGGACTCTGGAGATGGTGTCAGTCACACAGTTCCCATCTACGAAGGTTATGCCCTCCCACATGCCATCCTGCGTCTTGACCTTGCAGGCCGTGACCTGACGGATGCACTGATGAAAATCTTGACTGAGCGTGGGTACTCCTTCACCACCACTGCTGAGCGTGAAATTGTGAGGGATATGAAGGAGAAGCTCGCCTACATTGCTCTTGACTATGAGCAAGAGCTAGAGACAGCCAAGACAAGCTCATCTGTAGAGAAGAGCTATGAACTGCCTGATGGGCAGGTGATCACCATTGGTGCTGAGCGTTTCCGATGTCCAGAGGTTCTCTTCCAGCCGTCCATGATTGGTATGGAAGCTGCTGGCATTCACGAGACGACATACAACTCTATCATGAAGTGTGACGTGGATATTAGGAAGGATCTATATGGCAACATAGTCCTCAGTGGTGGCTCCACCATGTTTTCAGGCATTGCTGATAGGATGAGCAAGGAAATAACAGCATTAGCACCCAGCAGCATGAAGATCAAGGTTGTGGCTCCACCTGAGAGGAAGTACAGCGTTTGGATTGGGGGATCCATCTTGGCATCTCTCAGCACTTTCCAGCAGGTATTTATTGTCTTCACTCTTCACTCTTCAGTAGTAGTACTAGGCTAATAACAAACATATTTATATATTAGCATTATACTTGGCCAGAAGGCAATTGTTTGTAGGTTGTCTGATTACATGATTTTATTTTATTTTTCTTCCCTTGCTCCAGATGTGGATTTCAAAGGGGGAGTACGATGAGTCTGGGCCATCTATAGTGCACAGGAAATGCTTCTGATCATGCCTGGGAAAGGCAAGAGGTTTTGAAGACAAATACCATACGTCCGATAAATATTGTTTTTGATTGTGCATGCTCAGAAATGTTTTGTTTCTTCTTTTTATTACTATCCCATTTTTCTCTCATTCCAAAATGGGACATTGACCTCAAAGGGGCTTTAAATCCCATCTTTTTCATTTTTATTTCTTCCTACAAGCTATATGTATTAATGATTTAACACTTATTATATACTAATAGTATATAATAATATATTATTATATTATACTATATAATATAGTATATATATTATAATATATACTGTACTATATAGTATAATATAATATACTATACTATTATGTTATACTATAGTATATTATTAATATTATTATATATTACTATATAATATTATATATATTATAGTATATAATACTATACTATATATATTATATTATATATAATATATAATATTACTATATTATAGTATAATATATTATAGTAGTATTATAATATTACTATATAATATATTATAATATTATAGTATACAATAATCTAATATACTATACTATATGTTATACTATAATATAGTATAATATAGTATTACTAATATATTATAGTATAATATTATATTATATTATATTATATTATATTATATTATATTATATTATATATTAATATTATATTAGTAATATATTAATATTATAATATTATAACAGTACTATGAATATTAATATTATAACGTTATTACATTTTATTAATATTAATAAGCTAATATTACACTAGTTATATGTATTAATATAATATTAATATTAATATTAATGTAGTACAATTAATATTAATATTAGTATGGTTAATATTAGTATTAATAACCATACTAATGTAATTATTCTATTACATTAATAAACAGTGGTTATTAATACCTCTGAATTTATTAACCATTGTCAATAAATGGTTAATACACTGTTATTAATGGTTATTAGGAAATAACCACAGTGTATCAAAATATGGGGTTATGTTCAATAATAATATGGGCCACAATTAATTGTAGGCCCATTTATATTACACTCGTACTACTCAGTATTTGTAGTAACCTTAATAGCCATTTGATTAATTCAATGTATCCTAATATACACTTGTACCATTGTGCATAATTGTGCTACAATTGATTTTGTAACATAAATTTATGTATACATTAGTTTATAGTGTGTGCTTATTGACAATGAGGATGGCTGAATGTACCCTTGAACATTTCCACTATAAAGAGAAAGCATTGGGTTCCACTTTTATAAATACATAATGTTTTAAAAACTAACACAGAGGTCGAACCGTTTTTGTGTCTAGGTCGCAGGTCATTGGTTCGACCATCTGGGTCAAATGGGTCAGACCGTCTCATGTATTTAATAACCCTCCTTAACCCGACAACTGCTACAGTGTTCACTTTAAGTAGCAATACAATAGCAATTAACAGTGGGTTTTTAAGCCCTAAGTCGGACTCTTTTCGCATATGTGCCATCATTTGGATGCTGGAAGTTGTTCCAAAAGCCAAATTCCAACATTAAACCACCAAAAAATAGCATAATAGATAAAAATGATCTCTGTTCTATAAAAGAAGATTACGACAGATTGTGACTTGGTAGTGATTTACAACATTTTTGTTCCAATAGGACCCCATTGTTTAGTATGAAAACAATATTATGGAATCCGAAAATTATAATAAAAGAAGATTTTCAGCAATGTTTTTGTAAATACCTCGTTGAGATGAACCTGGGTGAGATGAAACCCCTGATTCAAATGAAAAGAAACCCATAAAAAATGTTTACAATCCAAAAAATGATGTGAGATAAAAGCACAGAAAAAACTTATATGGGTAAACGCTAAAGTTGACAACACTCCTACCTGTTCAGTGTATTAGACGCTTATGTTCTTTGATAGTGAGAAGACTCTGAAATTATGAAAACTCTGAAACGATGGAAAGAGTCCCCATAAATATTGCATGATTGGCAATGTTTCAATTTCCTAAGATGATACAATTTTCTAGATTGGAAGAAGGAAATGACTCCAGTTCGTTTAGCCAAGTCCCCAGTTTTTTGGCAACTTCCCTCTTAAATCACGATTAGAGAAAATCGAAAATTACGTGGCATCTCTATGGGCTTCTAGAGGGAATCTTGCACCCCCTCTAGAATTGCTTCCTAAGGGACAAGGAGGGGTGCTATATCCCGTGCATCACATAGGGCCTTGTTAGTTATAATTACTTTTGTGCTTTTGATAATTTTTTAAAGTTATAACATAATTTTGTTATTTAATCTATTTTTTGTTTTTGAAATAATATATAAGATATGATTTATTTAATAATATTTTGATATTTAAAATATTTATAATATTATTTTATTATTGAAATAATTCCATTATTTAAAATTTTATAATATTAATTATTTATTAAATTTAATAATCCATGAAATTATAATTTATACCATTATTACATAATTTCACTATTAATTTTATAAAATATAAAATTATTATTAATTCAAAAGTTATGAAATCTATTATAATTATCATTCTACTCTTAAGAATTTTTTTAGATATTAAATAATGTATTATTATTCATTATTTAAATATTTAAATAATATATAAAATATTTAATCTTTTTTTTTGCAATTTAAAGTTATTATGTAATTTAAAATATTTTTTTACATAATTATTTAGCTACTTTTAATATTTTTGTTATTTAAATAATTTTTATTTATGTTTTAAAATATTATTTAGTTATTAAATTAATTGAATAATCCATAAAATATATTTTTTATTGTTATTACATAATTTCATTATGAATTTCATAAAAATATAAAATTATTAATAATATGGATATTATTAATCCTATTATAAATATTTTGTGTTTTTAATAAATATTTTAAAAGTTAATAACATAAATTCATTATAATATTTAAATAATTGTTAAATGTTTTAATTAGAAATATTTAGGAGATAAATACGAATTAGGGAGAGATAGAGATAATTTAGGAGAAAGTAGGGGATAGTTAGTTTCCTAATAAAAATGAGAAGAAAAAAAAGGTGATAAGCCATGTTAGGTGGTAACTCCTAGTGCTTTTAGAGGGAATCTTGCACCCCCTTTAGAATTACTCGATTTGGGTAAAGGAGCAAGGACAGGATTGCTAACATGGCAAGCTCTATTTTAGTATATACTAGTGTTAGACAGTGTATGCCCTTAGCTCCAATCAGATTGATGTACTTATTATCATCTATTATAAATGAACAAAGTGCATAATTGGTTCATATTATTCTGGTGTGTTTTTGTGTAATACCCTTAAATTGGACACTTATGAGATTCGTGTTAGTTTAGAATCTTCATAGCCGTTGGATAGATCTGGGGAGATTTATCCTAATAAGGTTGACACTGATGTGCCGCCAAGTGAGTTGGCATGGCTTGTCTCAACTACTAGGGTGAAACCTAAAGTACATGTAGTGTGGGTTTTCTTGAAACCCTGAACTGGACCAAATTCTAGTATTGCCTTGGACCTTGGAGATAGATGGGCAAAACTGGAATGTTACACCTAACCCCTAGACTCGATTATGGTAGTGCAGTAGGTGTTGGATTAGGCTGTCTTTGATATGCCAATCAGTGAGATCCTTGACCGGGTCAAAACCTGGGTATGTTGGGATAGTTCGAGAATTCACCTGAGTGGGTGATCATAGTGACACGATCATCCCCTTTGTCGAACAAAGTGAATGATCAGGGAATGCACTCTCTCTGATGGAAACCTAAATTGCCAACAGTTGATTTCAAACTTGTTGAAATTTGTTTTGCAAAATATATTTATATAGAGATATACTTATATGTTATGGTTTCACAAAACGTTTGCAAAATGTTATAATTCCCGGGATCCATGTGAGTAGAGAGTGCAACACTGTACCTTCTACCTTGCAACCGAGGGAGGGGTTCTCTCTTGTCGGACAGTGTATGATCATTAAGGGCTAAGAGGTTAAGTGTAAGACCATTGAGGGTAATTCCTGATGGGCTAATTTTGCATCTGCCCACAATCCTTGGGCCTTCACAAGATGACTCGACCCAAGGACCATTTAATGCAAATGTTGGGCCCATTAAGAACCCATGGTGATGGACTCAGGGGTTTACTGTGACCTACAGTGATTTCAGCCAGGCCTTGTAACAAATGCTGGATTGAACCCATGTGGTTGATGTGTAGATCAATGCTAGGGTCCCACGCCATACAAAGAGAACCAAACTAGCTAGCATATAATGGGTTAAATGAGCAATATGACTTAATGGGCCTAAGGCCCCTTTCGAATTGGGCTTAAGTGAATTAATTAAATTGGGGTCATTTTGGGTTTGTAATCTGACTGGGATTAGCAATTGGATAATATAGGTCTTATCAACTGAAGAGTCCAGATCTAAATACAAGATTTAAATTAGGAAATCTCATTCCTAATCAGATTAGGAAGTTGACCCTAAAAGGATTATAAATAAGGGGCGAATTCCACAAAAAACACATTCTTTTCTGCAGTCTTTTCTCTCCCTTAGCTCTTGGGCCATCCTATTACGATCTCCACCTCTTGGAGTGATCAAGAACCATTCTTGATATTGTTTCTTGGTGAAGAAACAATCTGAAGTCGTGATCACACCACCCTACTCGATTCTTGGTGAAGAATCCCAAGTTCTTGTTGAAGAACCCTTCTTGTTGATCCTATCTCTACATATGCTGTGTCATCTTCAGTGGAGGCGGATTTGGTATCCTCTTTGGGCGTGAATACCTACGTTGGGAGTTCCTTTTGATTTCGTATCAAGTATATCCCTCTCCCTCTTTTGATTTCAGATCTAGTCCGATTTTGTTTTAAGAACGAACCTTGAAAATGCAGTTTTCTAAATCAGGGAATATGATTCCTAGATGAGAGAGAAAGAAATTTTTTGAAATTTCGTCCAACCTCCCTACAAGGTTTAACCATCCATATGATGGATCTCCCATCCCTTCAACTAGTGAGGACTAGTGTGATGCACAAGCTTTGTTCAGTGAAAGTTAAATAATAGAAATACATAAGAGTATATAATTGTTTTATATTTTAACTTTTAACAACCAATACGATCGAACTCGACCCAAGTTAGTCGATTTTCTAGTATTTCCAATCGGCTTTGGTTTAGCAATTTTCCAACCCAACCAAGTTAGGTCAGTTTCAATTTGGCCATTTGTTAACTGACCAAAATTGAACCGGTTCGACCATATATTTTAAATTTAATTTTTAATACGGAAAAGTGAGAAATTCCCATATTTCTTAGTCTAAAATATTTTATATCATAAAGTTATTTTTTTAACTTATTTTTTAATAATACCACTATAATTTATTAAACTTAAATTTAATTTTTAGATCCAAATCTTTTGAACAAAAAACCAAACGTCAAATAGACCCAAACCGATACAACTTGAGTTGGTGGGTTTACACTAATAGCCAATCAATTTCGGATGATAAACTCTCAACCTAACGAAGTCGATTTGGTTGGCGAAACAACCTCTTTCTTTAGGGTTGTTAGAAAAAATTAAGCCTATGTGATTTGCTTATTGGTTTAATGGGTAATTATGTAGAATTAAAAAATAAAAAATTAAGGAGGGGGTTTGGAGCAAGGATAGGCATGGTGACATGGACTGTATTGCTGTATATATATATAAATATAGATAGCTAGAAAAGAAAAGGAATATAAACTATAAGCATGTAGGGATCATGCTTTTTCTTGAGGGAGGGGGTCATGGGTTTTCAGTTATTGCTGGAAGAAAATTTGAAATTGGTTTTTTGTGCGCCCACCATATTATATACTACCACATCCATCCACATCAATAAATAATATGGAGGGGGTCATGGGTTTTCAGTGTAAATTAGAAATCTGCTGGTATGGTTAAGATAAATTTCGATGGGGCCACTTCTTCAGTTCGTGCAGTTGTTGGTTGTATCATTAGGGACCATCATGGAAATATGATTTTTGCTCGAGTTGTTCCTCTCTGCTCGTGCTCTGCCTTGGAAGCTGAGTCTTGTGCCCCGTTTGAAAGCTTGCAGTTTGCAATTTCTTGTGGCATTTCCAGGGCAATTTTTGAAGGTGATTGTACTTCTCTGATTAAATTCTTGTTGGAGGATTCTGGTAAGCCTCCGTGGAGTGTGTTTACTCTTTTATAACTGCAAGAATATTCTGAATCACCACCCGAATTTCTCAGTAGTATATTCTCCAAGTTCGACAAACAAGGCGATTCATGGCTTAGCTCAGTTTGGTTTGACTTGTTCTTCTCCTTGTACTTGGTCATCTGTTCCTGTATTCTTGAAGGAAAATGTAGAAAAAGAGTCTACTGAGTTATCTAATGATTTCTAGGCTATTTGGGCTTTTCATAAAAAAAAAAAAAAAAAAAAATCAGAAATCTGTATTGGGCAAATTCATACTTCTCCCATTATATTTATATGAGGTCACACTGTACAAAAGCCTAAGGTTAGAATAAACTTTATCCAATTGGACTTCATTATTATTTAGGGAAAAATACATATTTGCCGAATGTAGATTTTTGATTTACACTGCAGAACTATAAACATTCAAAAGAACCACAATCCATTCTATGCACCAACGCTCATCGTGAATTGGCACCAATTCCGAACTAACACCTACTTATGAATTAGCATCAAGTCTGACCCTGGGCTGATCGATCATTCTCCCCAAATATAATTGCCTTCAAATGCGACTTTTCAATTTTCATTGGTAGGTGATGATGCAATTCATCCTTGGAACCTACGGCTAAGGTTGTTGGTGGAAAAAAAAATGAAATTGATTTTTTGTGCGCCCAACATATTATATATTTATATTCTACCACATCCATCCATAATAATGAAGTCCAATTGGATAAAGTTTATTCCAACCTTAGGCTTTTGTACGGTGTGACCTCATATAAATATAATTGCCTTCAAATGCGACTTTACTTTTCAATTTTCATTGATAGGTGATGATGCAATTCATCCACTTGGAACCTACGGCTACGGTTGTATAATCACCTTAGTACTTGAGTACTTTTGCCCTTTCTTGTGAAATGCTAGCACACAGCTCAGCTGCCACTTGGCACTTGCCAGGCAGCCCGCCTTGCTACAAACATGACGTGGGCCACGTAAATTAAGCCCACTTGAAGACAACCTTTTCATGGCCCACTCTTAGTGTTGTATGCTCAGTATGCTGTACCGGCACTCTCTACGCTTTGCTTTGAGTCCATTCTTGGCACTATTAATTGTGCTTTTATGTAGCGGTTTGTTTGTTTACTTCATCTCGACTGGGCAAAACTCAAGAGGCAAAAACCTTTTTTTTTTCTAGTAGCCAACCCCAATTGTTTTTGACTAAAAATTCATGATGATGAGTTGAATAGATGGAATATATATATATATATAGAGAGAGAGAGAGAGGGAGAGGGAGAGGGAGAGGGAGAGGGAGAGGGAGAGAGAGCAAGAATTAAGAATTATCAATTAATTATATATCTTGGCTTCTTAGCTAGGGCCAGGCCAGGAAGTAGTGTACCTTACATAGCACAGAAGAAATTTCCCTGTCCAATTCTTCAAGTTCATATACGTGGACGGTGGACCAAACAAGTAGCTAGCCACATAATACGGATCTGGTTCATTACCCTTAACTAAGGTTTCATTGAATTTGGCCTTCTCATCTCGTCTTCATAAATGCTAGCTTCAATTATGCAGCCATTTGCATATATATATATATATAGTTGACAACTAGGCAAGGCCAGCACCTACATCTCGATCATCGTAATCACTAATCACTCCTGTTAATTAACGCACAAACCTTGCAACAGTTTCTCCTTAATTTACATTTACTGGGTTTTTAATTTGTAAATCATGTCAAAAGAAGATTTAAAATATAGAGAAGCTATCATGCATGTTCTTCTTTCAAGATTAATTATCTGTGACAACTGATCATGAGAACCCCACCCGAGAGCCCAAGACCCAACTGCTTGTGCTCTGATCTGTAGTCTGTACAAGGATAAGGATCTATATGTACCGTAATATTTGTTTTTAATCTTTAGAAAATCTCATGTTCTCAACAATGGTAGACGCGTCTAGATGACGACGTACTGTAGTGTAGCTTGCATTTTCATGGCTTATTTTTTTCTTTTCATCAATCTAGTGGATGGACCCTGGACCCTGTACTTACTTCCTATGTTTTGGCATTATTATAAAAGTGAAGATATATATATATATATATATATATGTATACTTGGTTTCTGAAAACAACATATTATCTTGCTAATGTAATATGAAAACCGATGTGCCAACTGAATCCCTCAACTGTCAACCAAAATCCCCCCGTACGTACCACCTGCTTGTAGGCGTGAACCTGAATCCACTGGCTAGGATTCCAATTATCCAGAAAGAGTACTGATGAGGTAGCTAGAGAGCTAGACAAATCAAGTTCAAGAAATATGAAGAAGAGTTTTGCACGAGTCTTCAACAAATTAAGAGAGGCTCTTTCTCACTTAATTTGTTCTCTGGCCAACCGGTTTCCCTCCTTTGAATTCTTTAACCGCTCTGTCATTCAAACATGTGAACTGAATTATCAACAAATATGTAGTAAGGGATAAGATCAGGAGAGGTCATATTAGCAAAACGACAGATTCAAACAAATGGCCAGCACAGTGGGTCGGGGTCCCCTCTTTGACAACTGACCTTCACTGCTGCCTCATTACTCCTGTCTGAGTGACTTAATATTAAATAAATAAAAGGTCACCAAGCAAGGAGATATAAATTTATTATAAAATAACGTCATTTATAAATTTGAACAACTTTTCCTATAGTATGTGTAAGCGAGCTAAGCCTAGCTAATCCTACCAACTTTACAATAATCGGTTCGAGTGGTATTTTATAACTTATTTATAATATAAATAATACATTCATAATTGATTTTTATTTATATTAAATTATTTATAATCAACTTGAATCGAGTCGAGTTCCAATAACTCACAGGTATCAACTCAAGTCAAATTCAAACTCTGTATTTTTTAGTAGTTGTGATCGAGCAAGCAACTTGGTACTCGAATGACTCGACTTGGTTACACCCCTCTTCTAGATTATAAATAAGCATTTGATGGATGACTGAATTAGGATAAGAAATATATAAAACAGCTTTGAAGAATGGATGGAGGTAAAGCGCAAAGAATCCAACAACCAATAACCAATAGGAGAGCTGGAGAGGGTTTGTAAAAAGGAGTTCACATCTCTGCTCCACAATGTCCCACAGCACATTCCTACCGATGATGTATCAGAAATGATCATCGAGAGATGTTTTCAATACACAGCAGAGATATGCCATGGAACGTTGTGGGGCACAGATCAATCTGAACTCCGTAAAAAGAGGGTTCAGATCTACTCCCAACAAGCAATTGCAGTAGCATATGGGAAACACCTGGGAGATGTTCCCAATGTGCACCTACAGTGCACAGTGACCTGTTAGGAGTATTATGTTGGTAGTAGATCCTCTTAAATGAAGATGCTCTTAGGCTCAGTTTGGAAAGAGTATGAATACAAATATGTACAGTGGAAATACATACAAAATAAAATGTTTTAGGTACGCTCTACATTATTATATATTTGCATTTGTACTCCTTCCAAATTGGGCCCTAATGTATTATTTTGTATGTATTTCCACTGTATATATTTACACTTATATTCTTTCGAAACTGAGCTTAATGTGCAGCTGCAGTGGCTTTGTTGGAATTGTATTGGAAGCGTTGTGTTGGTAGCAGATCCGGCTTCCTTGATAGAAAGCTGACTGAGTCAATTAAAAAAACGAACAAGGTGCTTTCTTTGCCACATGGCAGCAAAATGGTCAAATAAGTGGACCCATTTTCCACCACCTAAGCCATCATGTACTTAAATTAGCTCAGGAGGCGGTTTCAATAACTGATGGATAACTAAACTAAATCCATGGGCGATTTCCACTGTTTTCGGCAATCAGCACTGATGGTTTAAACAACATTTTAATTAGTAGACTCTATGGATCTCAAGGGATGATTGACTTTGAAAGAGAGAAAAGTATTTATTTTCCTAGCTTCTCTTTGTTTCTACCTAAAATGGTCTTGAAATGTTTTTTCTAAGCTGAAAAGTCTTAGCTACATTTTTTCCCTACGTAAACTTTTCCTTGCCATTAATTTGTATTAAAACAAAGGCAGAAATATTCCCTTCTAAAGAATCTTAAATCCATTTTACAGAAACAAACGCCAACCAAAGGAGAAAATGTGATAGACAAGGCTTATTTAGATGTTCCTTCTTTATTGGATTTGAGGCCCCTCTTCTTCCTTTGAACAGTAATGGAACCCTGATCTAGACTGTTATCCTCAAGTTCGGATCATCTGCCAATAAAATACATTTCAACAACCTACCAATATAACCTGACATCGCACATCTCATACATGGCGAGTCCTACTTTTATAGTGGGTCTCAGTCCCTGAGATGTGCGATGTCAGATCAAGTTGATAGGGAAACCGGATTCAGTCAGTGCAGAATCTGTTCTAATAACCATTATAGCCTTGCATTGGGAATATCTCCCCATAAAATAAATCACAGAAGTAGAGAAACGTTCCCAATGCAAGGCTGTTCGAACGGGCCTTGCATTGACTAAAGCTGATCTTGATCGTTGATAGGGGATTGGAACCTGTTTTATTAGCAAGAGATCCCAACTCAGTCTAGTTCATCGTCATTAATCCTAATATTTAATAACTCACAGAGGGGAGCCTCAATCTCTACTAGGAATAGCAACGGGGCGGGTTCGGGTTAGGGATTATGTGTCCTCCATCCCTAATACCTGATGGGGATGGATTCCCTGTGGGGATCCGAATCCCCGAAATATTTTTAGATAACTGTAGTTTTTTGAAAAATATATTTACTTAAAATAAATTTTAAATGATGTTTTAAATATGGTGTGATATATAGAAATAATATATATTTAATATAAATAACACACATATATATATATATATATATATATATATATATATATATATATAATTGGGGTCGGGGCGGGGTAGGGACCTCAATCCCCATCCCCATCCCCATCCCCGCTCCGCCAAAATAATCTCCATCCCTGACTCCATCCGGTCGAGGAAGTCGGGTCCCCATCGAGATGGAGAAAATTGTCATCCCTAATTAATCTCTACATTTTGATTTTCCGACCCAGTACTGAAACAGGTCGGAGTTTCCTCATTATTTTGTTTCGAAATAGCAGAGCGACTAGCATAAAAAACTCCATGAGATCTAGTTTTCCCTCTTCCGATTGTGGTTCAACTTATTTTATAAAGCTGTTAAAATTAAATCAGCAACTAGAATCTTTTTTACCTCTTTGGTCATCACCGAATTTGGACATCTCATGTCATTATTTGAATATTATATAATATCAAATAGAGCAGTGACACCCACAATAAGGCTTTCCAAATAAATAAAAAAAAAATCCCATGATAAGGCTTCATATTTGCAAAACTTGATTAGTGGAATTAATTGTGAATCCCAACCATCCATTATATTCAAGAATAAAGACAATAACTGACAATGTCTGTCATCTTTTTTCCTGGTAATCATGTAACTTCATTTGTTACATCCCGTAGTTTGATGAATGGTCACCTTCTATGATTCTGTGACACAAATTCATCTGTTCTTGCTAGCTATACAACATTTTACATTTCTTGTAACATGGTTTAATTTAATCTTGCACCTCCGAATTGGAAACGAGAAGCTAATAAGCGACAAAGAAGAGAAACAGATTTCTACAATTGTTGAGCTTGAACAGAGGAGGTCGTCATAAGAAAACACATTTCCGCCCCATTTTAACCAAGCCCAGCTCACTGAAATTCAAATAACGGGTTGATGAATATCGGCGGGTTAAAGACAGTACTCTGGTTCACTTGAAACTTCGCCGTGCTCGGAAATTGGTGAGCCATGTCGCCAGAAAAAAGTTTGTCAACTTCGTGATTATTGTTTTCGGTTGTTTGGAACTGCATCGGCAAATCATCAAGCGGGTTGCCATCATTTAAAAGGTGCGACATGGACAGATACTCCATCTCCAGCATATGAGCAAGAGAACACGTCCTTGGAGATATCAAAGGTTGTTGTTGCTCACTGGCACCAGAAGAATTGGTTTCTGTGTTCTCTCGAAGACATGGATCATCATTTTGCTCCACAGATCTTTCCAAATGCCTCTTCTTATAAATCCTACAGAGGACCCAGTCATCCAACTGCAGTGGATAAAAGTTGAAAACAAGTTTGGAATTAGTTGTTGGAAAAACCGAGATAGATTATCATTCATCAGGCCTAATCATGTTATTATATATCAACTGAACAAGACTTACTTTCATGGATCCATTGATCTTGGTCGGCTGTCTACAGTTTGAACCATCCAACCGATATTCGTGCATAATCCAATCCGTCTTAACACCCTTGGGCGGGCGGCCCTTATAAAACACAAGAGCTTTCTTCACCCCCACATACTTAGGCCCACTGCGGATTGCCTTGTCTGTGCCCGTGGCTTTCCAATAACCAGAGCCGGTTGCTCGATTTGGGCGCACCCCATTTGGGTACTTGCGTTCTCGTGGGCTGAAGAAATACCACTCTGTCTCACCAAATTCTGCCTTTTCTACAACCCACATACAAATAATTGGATGAATTTTAATTTACAGATCAACAACTAGCAGTAACCCATGAATATATTTATATGAACCATCATCAAGAGATACGAGCTTAACAAAAATCAAAACTAACCAGGTAATTCCCATGGATCGAATTTATAGATATCAACTTCCGGGATTATAGATACGGGGCAGGGCATCGATCTCGCTTGATTTCGAAGATAATACATGATCAGTTCCTCATCAGTTGGATGAAACCTAAACCCCGGAGGAAGGTCAGAGCTCTTCTTTCTTCCATCCATTGATGTCTAGCTAGCTAGTACTAGTAGTGAGTGATCAACTGAAACAAGAAATTCAGAGCAACCAAATCTATGGGATTAGAAGGAAGATGGGTCAGGACTCAGGAGTGGAGAAAGTTTATTTTGCGAGCCTGAGCAGAAGATGTGGCGTTTGAAATGTTTGAAAGGGTGGTGGAAGTAAGCCATTTATATTGGCTGGTTTTTTGTCGTTTGGCACAGGTGGGCTGTATTTTTTTGACCCACCCGTATAACTTTTAGTTAACCTCGGATAGGCCCATCACAGGAATAAATTGGACTATCGACCCACTTCACCGTGACGACACGCGTCCTCTTCTTGTACAAAAGGATGATGACCAGTGATTTTGTGGTCACGCTGAACAATTGGTACGATACCTATCGTTTTGATCATTCATTGGCTTAAAAGAATCTTTCTATAGTTTAGTGCCTAAATTCATTTTCAGGCCAATCAAGGACTAACACGGTACGGTAGGGGTAACCGGGTAGCCGGGTAGGGGCTCTCACATGGTTTACTCAGCCTGACCACTCCCGAGTCCCGCATGATCATTGATTGCCCCTTTCCCTTTGAGAAAGCAGGGGGAAAGATAAATAAAAGAAATCAACCAAACTCATGGTTCTTATCTTGCCACCTCATCTACTTGGGCCCGGATTGGTGCCTATGAGACCATTAATTTTTAACCCTTTTTAGCAATATACGGCGACCACGTGTTAGAGGGGTTGGAATTTTGGATGAGGATCAAGTTGTCGCGTGTCATGGTTGCATTGAATTAGACTGAATCCATGATGTCAGGCTCTACCGAAATTGTTAATCATCAGATAATAAAAAGAATATCCCAAGGATTGAATAAGGCATCTATTCTACATGTGGGCGCCCATGCGCCTACTATTTTGGGCTTCCCTTTCCATTGGTCACATTGGTAGAGAGATGATTCAAGAATCTGAGTGCTGTAGACAGATAAACCCATTTACTATTTGAGGCTCCTGATCCATTGTTCAATGCGGCCCACTTGGGGTTGGGGATGAACGAGAACAATCCAGTTGGGGACCACTTCACATGTTGTGAGGCCCACTGGAGCTGTTGGCTCGAACCATTTGACTTATTTCTAGCAAAGAGGGTGTGACGGTTCTCCTATCATGTTCTGTGGCTTCTCTGCTTCGTAATCATGGGCTTCACTCTTGAGCTTGATCTTATAAAAAGTTTGGATGAATTATGGAAAGGTAATTGGAATCAAATGCGTCACAGATGTGCCTCCCCAATCTCATCAAGTAGAATGATCCCGGCCGTTCTGAACTTTATGTCACGTCCAGCCTACCGGCCGGAGCCCTGCGGTTGGAAAGTGATGACGTAGCTCCACAACCCCCCTTAGAAATGGCCTACTAGATTATTCTTTCTAAACAGTTCTGATGCGACGGGGATCATTCTTTATCTCTTTCTAAGAGTCTTTTCAAACATTCACTCTTCCTTTGCTGAGAGAAGGAGAAGAATGAATGAGAAGAAGACGAAGAAGAAATGGTTTTTAGTTTTTTTTTTTTTTTTTTTTGACTGGTCCCAAAAGAATAGAGGCCAAGATTTCCAGCCCAGTTAAGAATTGGGCAGGGTTTGAGCATGACTAGTGTTTTGACTGCGAATGTTTAGACATAGATGACAAAATGAGGCATTTGAATACCAAAGAAAAATCTTTTGCCCATCTTCATTTTTTAATTGTTGGGGAATATATGTTGTTGTTATCCAATGGTAGGCATTCTCATGGAGTGTTATTTTCCATATATTCATTCATGCAAAATTGTTAGGTTTTGTTTCTACTATGAGCTAGATGCATGGAATAACAATTATTGCATTCAGCTAATCCTATCACACCTCTTCACTTCCCATTTCTTTCCCTCTTCTTTTGCTTCCTTTTTTTTTCTCTTCTTGGATTTCACATCTTGGGTTAATGGAATGTTTATAGATAAGAGAATAATTAACTGCTCAGGTAAAGCAATGGATTTTTTTTTTCTTCAAGGACCAGTTTCTCTGTTTTTTGAATGTCTAGATTTTAGATGACAAGTTCGATTATTCTGAAAACTTGAAAGCCCCAAAATTTTGGGAAAAATCAACATAAGGAAAGGTATCAGATGCTTAAATGGAATAGGTTTTAAAATTTGATCTGTGATTTCATTTAGAAGATAGTTATTGATATTTAGGCTCAGCTTGGAAAGAGTAAAAATATGTAGAGTGCAAATATGTTTTGTTTTGTATGTATTTGAACTGTAAATATATTTATATGTGTACTATTTTCAAACTGAGCCTTAAAATACATTTAACGCTGTTTTATTAGAAATTAAATTAATAAAAGGAAAAGTGGTTGCATTATAACATAAGAATAGAAGATGAAAAGTTGCTTCTCATAACAGTGATGACTCCTCAACCATTAAATAATTCCTTATTACTAGAATGATGTTATGTGAACATTGATCAATTTTATGATGCTTTTGAAAGACATGGAATGTTTGGACCAGGACATAATCAATCTGAATTGTATGTCCAATTTAGAGATGGGCCTACTACTTAGGAGCTGACTGTTGATACAATTTTTGCGTTAAATTTGAAACACAAAAAAAAAATGTAGATAAATTTAAAGAATTTTTTTTGCAGAAATGTAAGTAGTGTACAAACTCATTTTCTTTCTTAGGAGCTGACTGACAATGCAAATTTCGTGTTAAATTTGGAGCACAAAAAAATGTAGATAAATTCAAAGAAATTTAATTAATTTTTTTTAGTGGGGTACAAACTCTTTTTTTTTCTTTGGCAAAAACAACCTCTAATTCTCTTGTTTTGGACAAAACCTAAATTCGGTGAAACAAGCTAACTTTGTGTGAACAAAATATTCCACTCATGATCAATCAACAATTCGAACATAAACGGCCGAAAGGATGATTGTAGAAGTTTTCTGTTTTTTTTTATTTTTTTTTTTGTGTGTAACAACTTGGTAGAAGTCTTCCAATTGTAGTAATTTGATAAATCCCCCTCTTTCTTTTGTTGCAGTAGTACGAACACCCAAATATTTTAAATTGATGTGACACGGAACCATTGCAACTTCAAAGCTTCTTGTTCTTTCTTCCTGTACTAAAAAAACAAAACAAAGTTTAAGAGCGAGGGCCACTGGAGGGAGCCGAAGGAAGAACCGAAGGGGGGGCATAGGCCTTTGTTAGGTGAGTCTGCCCAAATATATGAACTCAAATCAGGGGAACCATATTCGGCCTGCTATGGTTCCTTCTTCACTTCACAGCAATTTTGATATAGGTAATGATTACCATTTACATTTAAATGGAGGGTCCCACAAGATTGATTCAAAAGACATCCAATTTAATGGGATTCTCTTGATTAAAATTTGTATTGGCTGATTTGAGATCTCCAATTAACAAATCGGTGATCTTTGTATAAGGTTGATTGGAAGAGTTTTGTAAAGATGCCACTTGGTAGGAAATTAGGGCCCATATAAAAGAAAGAAATCATTAATTGAATTCAGCTAATCTTCTTTGAATCCGCCGATCATATTTTCTTTTTAAACAACTTATTAATTACGCATCGTTGCCAATCAATTGGGCCCCACTACATTGATTAGAGAAAACCTCTCTAATTGATTTGTGAGAAAAATGAATGGTGGGCATGTCTCCATATTCAATCCTTAACGTGACAAATGTAAATTGTCCCTTGTAGTAGGCCCTACCCAATACATTCTTGGATTTGGATTTAATGGTACCTCTCCACTCAATTCTTTTCGTGGGAAATACTTAGGGGCCCATTTTTTAATTAATTTTACATTTGATTTCATCCAATATCTTAAATGGGCCCAAATTCTGTTATTCCTTTCTTAGTGGCCCAATAGCTCCTTTCCATTCAATCTCATATTGGGCCCTATTTACTTCACTTCTTGGGCCAAAAATTTACATATCAACACTGGTGTATTGCTTGGGCTCAAAACTCTACCTTATGCTCAAAATAAAATTTTGTACCTAAGGCTGTGTTTGGTTGCAGTGCAAATTTATTTGCACTAATACAAATGCATGGGAGTACAAATGTATAAAATGCAAATTCTTGTTTAATTTTGTTTTGGATTTTATTTTTTTTCTACTTCATGTCATAATTTACTTCATTCGTACTGCAATCAAACAAAATAAGCCAAATTTTGAAACATAAATGGTCAGCATTTACACTCAAATCATTTGCACTGCCATGATTTTACATCAGTGCAAATTTATTTGCATTGCAACCAAACACGATATAAGGCTCAGCTTGAAAATATTACAAATACAAATATGTATAAAATAATATAAAATACAGAGTTTTACACTATATGTTTATACTTATACTTCTTCCAAACTGAGCCTAAAGCACATTTATATGGGTTTTCCTATTTATATGTATTTTATAGTGACTGAGGAAACGGAAAATTTTGATTTGTGGCCTTTCTCTAGGTCTGGGCCATCTGGCATGTCTTAAGTGTGTCCCAAAACGTAATGGTTCCCAGTAAAAACGTATTTTTTCTGTTCTTTATGGATAGGAAATACCAGCCCAACCCAATTTGAGGCTTTTGGAATGACTTGGGTTTCGTTTGTGGGCCTTGGACAGGGATTGATTTAGAATTCGCGGCCCAGTATTAGGTCTATTGAAATTACCACAGAGAGACTGCAAATAGCACAGCCCACAGGGTTGATCCCACTCCTTAACCATCCGAACTTAATGGGTCATTGGCAAGAATTCAAATAAGGTCAAATGAAGCCAGACATGTTCATGGGCTAAGGTCGGGTTGCCAAATTTTGAATGGATCTAACCCGAAGCAGTGTAAGAATTCCATGAGCCCAGCCCGTGAATATGTCTAAATGGAACTCATTCGGTTGGTAATCATGGTAAAAGTAGGGATCCCTTTGTAGTTTGGAAGGGTTGAGATCCCAAATGACAATCAAGTCATTTTACGATAAAAAGGAGGGATAAGTAACTCAACTAACATATATAAATATTTATCACTTAAATAGGTTGGTTTACTTGTTTATACTAATAATTGTGCACGTACTTTGTATGTGACCATTTTTTTATGATATCGATGATAATAAATAATATGTTTTCAAATTTTTCTACAATTTTATTCTTATTTATCTCACATATTTTGTTTAATATGACAAATATACAATATTAAAGATGTGTCCAAATGTATTTTACATTTTTTTTTGTATTTTCTTATACTTTTGTTTGTTTTCGTTATTTTTAATTTTTATTATTATTTAATTATGACATCAAGGGTTTATACATTTATTGTTGACTTTCTATCAAATAGGAAAACAACTCCATTTTGGGTTGATTTTAAATTTGTTTTTTATTATTATGGTCAATAAAACAATTATTCTTTGGCACACTTATTTTTTAATATGGTCAATTAATATAAGAGTTAATGAAAAATGGGAGTTAATTCCCTAAATATAAGACTTAATGATAGGGAATTAAGTGAGGAGAAATGTAGTAATTCAAATTACATTTTATGCCCTTATAATTGGAGAGATTAAATTCAAAAATAGGGGTATTCCAGTCAAGAATAGGATTCAATGAATGTTATTGGGAGTTATTAAGTACCTTAAATATAAGATTTAATGAGGAGGATTTGAATGAGAAAAGAAATGATTGCTCAAATTACATTACTGTCCTTACAATGAGAGAGGGACCACAATAGCTCTCATTCTCACTTTTAATAGTAGTATATATGGGTCTTAAATTTTATATTCATAAATGTTGTTCATTTGGTTTATTGTCTCAATTAAAGTTTTTTATTAAAATACAAATTTGCCCCCACAATAGCTCAAGATCAAAGGGGTAAATTCTATCAAAAAAAAATCCAAAAAAATAAGACCTATCACACTTTTATAAATAGTATAGATATAGATATAGATTATACTTCAACTTGGATAATATTTTACATAAGCACTGAAATTTTTCACCAATATGAAGCAAGGTTAATGTCATATGGCTCCATTTGTT